>NC_133775.1:90180943-90307407 GCF_003597395.2 Chelonoidis abingdonii
CCCCACCACCACATGGTGTTCTTTCCTGACAAAATCTCACTCAGACCACACCTGAAGTTCACCCACAAAATGACTTCCACCTTTCACACGAGTCAGTTCATTCACCTCCTGACCTTTTACCTCAGACCTCACCAGGATAAAAGGGAAATCATTCTACACACACTTTGATATAAGGAGAGCCTTGGCTTTCTATTTGGACAGGACAAAACCTTTTAGGAAATATCCTAGATTTTTCTCTCCATTGTGGATAAGTCTAAAGGCACAGTGATTTCAGCTCAGAGACTTTCTAAATTGGTCTCGCATCAATCAAATAGAGCATCAAGCTCTGTTTATCAGATTTGCAGTTTTAGCACCTTCATTTACAATCTACACACTGTACAAGATCAGTTTCCTCATTGGTCGCCTTCTTCAAGGTCTCCCCATACCTGAAATCTGCAGAGCAGCTTCTTGGACATCTTCACTTACCTTTACAGAACACTATGCAATCCTGCAGGACTCTGCTGCAAATGCTAGATTCAGCTCTGCAGTATTATCATCCATAACAGTCTCAACTCTGAAGCCCCAGCTTCCCACTGAGGTTACTGCTTGGGAATCATGGAGCCCCCACAGGCACTCTACTCAAAGAAGATGATGAAGTTAGTGTGTGCAGTAACAATGGTTCTTCGAGATGTGTGCCCTTGTGGGTGCCCCATGACCCACTCTCCTCTCTTCTCCTTCGGAGTTCTCATCTTAGAATCTGTCGTAGAGAAGGAACTGAGGAGGGTTCACCTGGCAACACTGGTTAACCTCAGGGCAGAGCACAAGTAGGGGGACAGAGCATGTACAGGCCGAACGGACAGTACTACCAAAATTCTTTGATCAGCAGCACTGGGACACAAGAGCACCTACAGTGAGATGCGTCTCTCTATGGGTGCTCCAAAGAACCAGCATTGCTATGTAAGGTGAGTAACTTTGTCTTTTGCCTTTCACCCCTAAACATTTTAAGGCTGACGGTTTGAGATTGAAAAGCAGGGCAGTTGACTATAGTATACCATGGTCAAGTGTTTAGTTTTTTACAGGTCTGAAATAATTTCAAAGTCCAGTTTTATGGCCAAAATACATACATAGAGAAATGCAAACTAGTGCTGTTATAACATGCTGTGCATTGCTTAGCGATTCTAGAATACTGTATGGCAAAGTGATCCTTAACAGCATCAATTAAATGAGTTACTCATTTTCCTCCTTCACTGCTTCTGTTGTAGAGGTGTAGGCTGGATTTAATTCCCCAGCTCTTGAGTAGTGCCAGCTTTTAGCTTGTACATTCTGAAAGAACTGTCTTCAAATAACTGAATCTGCTGAGGGAGGTTGAGGGGTGGAGAAGCAGATGCTTCTCAGCTGCCATCAAAGTGCCTGACTGATATCCTATTAAGTTTGTGTGGTGCAAAATGTGACCAAATTAAAGCCCCACATTTGTATGCTGCTTTTCATTAGATGGAAGCTTGTTTAAAAATGAAGAATTCCAGAGATTTCATGACCTGAAATAAGAGAGAAACAAGTAAATTGGTTTATATTTAGTGATCACCGTTTAAGAAGTCAGCATTTTATGTGGCTACTGTGCAGTACTCTCTGAGATAACAGGTTTTCCCCTGTGCTTAGACCTGAGATCGGCAACCTTTGCCACACGGCTCACTACGGTAAGCCCCCGGCGGGCTGGGCTGGTTTGTTTACCTGCTAAGTCCGCAGGTTCGGCCTATTGTGGCTCTCACTGGCGCAGTTTGCCGCTCCAGGCCAATGGGGGTGGTGGGAAGCGGTGGCCAGCACATCCCCCCTGCCGATGGAAGCTGCAATCAGCCGAACCTGCAGATGCAGCAGTAAAGAAACCAGCCCAGCCCGCCAGGGGCTTATCCTGGTGGGCCACGTGCCAAAGGTTGCTGATCCCTGGCTTAGACTAAAAAGTAAGTGTGTGGCACAGTGTTTCATGAAAGCTGTTTTTCCTACATTGCAACTTCAGTGTATTATATGAGTAATAACGCTGAGTAGATGGATGATTGTGGGTGGTTAATATACAGTATGTGTGTCAGAGGGATAATGACTAATTAGTGGTGCAGTTAAAGATAATTTTTTTAAAAATCTGCTTAACAAGACATAGGCCTATCAGTATCCTAATTGCTATGGTCATAGTACTGTATCCATTTCCCTCACTTCCTTTATTTTGTTTTTTGTCCTTTTTAAATTGTGAGTTTACAGCTGGGACTCTCTCTCCCTTTGCCTGGTGCCTTGCATACTTTGGGCACTACTGTAATATAAGCTAATAATAAGTATATGTAAACACCATGTACACCATGCACAAAGTGGGTATTCACCCACGAAAGCTTATGCTCCAATATGTCTGTTAGTCTATAAGGTGCCACAGGACTCTCTGCTGCTTTTACAGATCCAGACTAATACGGCTACCCCTCTGATACATGCACACACAGTTGTTATGAGTGGGGATTAGAGCCATGGACTACTTTGACATTTAAAGACCTTCAGACCACTGCTTCCATGTATCTTTGGGAACTTGTTCACGTCTTCATTCCTTTCATCCTTTTTTTTCCGTATTTCATCTTAATTTATTCCCATGGCTTATTCATTACTGTGGTCTTTTTCTCTGGGAACTCCTTTCTTTATCCAGTGTCTTAAGTCTAAAATGAACCAAGTTTATTTGTTAGCCTTATGTGGTGCCTTATGTTAGGTTTGCTGCTTGTTCAGCATGTTGATATCAGTGAAATGGAGCTTTATGGTGTGTTATGCAGGAGATCAGACTAGATTTTATAATGATCTCTTTGCTCCTTAAAATGTATGAAAACTGCCTATCTCAGAGGACATGCAGAATTTATTTAGGTAGCTATGATCATGCTGTTTTAACTTTGCCTGTAATTGACTTGTGTTTATTAAAATCTGTCAGACACATGACTTCCTACTAGTGGAACATTAAATCGCTATGATGTACTTCTTTGAATGGAGAGGTTAAAGCAAAATCATAATGTTCTTAAGAGGCAGGAGGCCAATTGGAATTTTTAGATATTGTCCAAAAAAAAATCAGGTTTTATGATAACTACCCTCTAACTGGGATTTTCTGAACTATTTTTAAACTCCTATATTATTTTTCTTAAGCATCTGTTCCCCTGATGATGCTGATGGTCTTTTGGGCCAGCCCACAAACACCACCACCAAATATGCTCGAACTTTCCCTTCCTTCTTCTGCATATGCCTTCTGTGATAGACCCAGGCCAGCTGGGAACAGTAGAGTAGTAGAAGGGAGATATACTGGCCACTGGATAAGCAGTTTTCTGTTCCCTGAGTGACCAGAGCAGGGGCTGCTCCAGGCTAATGAGAACACCTCACTCCAATTAACCTGTTAAGAATCAGGTGAGGCTGTTAAGCACCTGACTCTAATTAAGGCCGCTCTGATGCTGTAAAAGGGCTTACTCCAGTTAGGCCAAAGGGAGCCAGGAAGTCAGAGGAGAGGAAGTGCATGCGAGGAACTGGGAGGAAGAGGCGTGCAAGAAGCTGAGAGTAAGTAGGCATATTGCTGGAAGTACAAGTGTCGTCAGGAGGAAGGTCCAGTGGTAAGAATAAAGAAGGTGTTGGGAGGAGGCCCTGGGGAAGTAGCCCAGGGAGTTGTAGCTGTCACGCAGCTGCTGTAGGAGGCACTCTAGACAGCTGCAGTCCACAGGGCCCTGGGCTGGAACCCAGAGTAGAGGGTGGGCCCAGTTTCCCCTCAAACCTCCCAACTCCTGATCAAACACAGAAGGAATTGATCTGGGCTGTGGCTTCTACCAGAGGGGAAGGTCTCTGGGCTGTTTTCCTGACCCACAGGGTGAATCTGAGGCAAGTAAATCCGCCAATAAGCGCAGAACCCACCAAGATAGAGAAGGAACTTTGTCACACTTCCTTTGCCTCTTCAGTTTGTGCTTTTGTCCCGGGTAAGATTGTGCACAAGAGCTGTTTTCAAACATCATTTGTGCTGTTATGCTAGTGCTTAAAATGGGATGTGCAGCTATCAACAAAATTGTGAAACCAGCTATACAAAGTGTACTGTTAATGCATCAAGTAAAAACTGAAAAAATGCAGAGGGAAACTTCCCTCAACTTCCAGTTAGTCATCTTACAGGTCACTTGTAACAGTAGATACAAAACTTTCTGATGGAAATGTTTTTATTTCTCACATTGACAATGTCCCTTTGGCTAAAGCATAGTTTGATCAGAGAGTGACCCTTAGTTACATGTTAAATGAATGAATTCATTGCTGAGCATTTCTACTATTTTTTGCTTTTTTCAAAGAAGGTGCAAAAACCTTTCATGTTTGGAGATGTTGCAATCAACTTCAAGTAAACCTTAAATATTTCCATTTCCAGTCTGTTTTCTGATAGGTATATATAATTTCTGTCGTAGATGGGAGTCATTTTTAAGGGGAAATGGTGTAAGGAGCCACATCAAAGTGGAAGATACTTGCTCATAGTGAACCTATCTGTTTCTATGAAAACCACAATCAGGAGTATTTTTGTCTTGTGAGTCATCCACAAATCTCTTTCTATCTCACAAGTATTGTTAAGTCTGTTCCTACATTCAAAAATGTGCTGCCTTCATAGCAATGGGATGTTAAAATAATTCTAAGACTTCAGGTGCAATTATGTATTCTACTCTTAAATATCCTGTGACCGGGGTCCTAGTGGGAACCAGTTGTGGTCACTCAATTAGGGATGAACTGCAAAGAATAGGGCAGACAATCCCCATAAAGCTGGTGGATATTCTAATACTTGCTCACCAAGCCAGCATAAAACAGCTTCTTTATTACAGTACTGGTTACTCAGAAGTTGAAACAACACAGTTGCCTTAAAGTGATCCAGCCTCAGGCCTCCATCCAGGTACCCATGTCAAATCTGATGAAAATTTCTCTAAATCTTATTTCATTGTATGAAAAAAAAGGTTCTTCCAATCCCAAAGGATTGGACACATTACCTCCCAGGTTAATGAATGTTTCAGATCTTACCCAAATACGTGTTACAACCAATTCTTATGAACTAAATTAAAAAATTTTAAAAAAGAGAAGAGAGAGTATGGCTAAAAGATCAGTATATGTACAGACATGAGTTCAATCCATTGAGGTTCAGATTCATAGCGGAGATGGTGAACTTCGTAGTTGCAAAGAGTTCCTTTGGAATTCAGTTCATAGGTACTAGTCCAGTGTCCAAATATCATATTCAGGGCATACCAGCATAACTGGGACCTCAGTCTTGGGACTCAAACTTCCCCTAATGAAGTTTAAGCAGATCTGAGGTGACAAAATCAAGCCCCAAGGATCTTTTATACAATTTCATATCCTCTTTGACAAGTGGGAATTTCCTTGGGGAACAGATGGTAATTAGGATGACTTTGGAGGAGGTCCATCACCCATACTAGCTATATGAATTAACATAAGGCCATATGCTTTTTCTTCCACCATTCACAGTACATTTCAAAGAGAGATGAATACCGAGATATTCCATGTTTACAATTCATGTAAATACAGAATACAGCATAGACAGCAACTGTTGATGACATTGTCGACCCTACTCACATGTATGAAATTTTAAAAAACACAAACAGTATCTCCCTACATGTCTTCAGAGGGTTATTTATTTTGTAGGATGTTTAGCCCTTTCTAGCCATGCGTTACAGATCCCAAAGATCATTGGAATATTTGGAGCATGCAGTTAAGCAGTAGATTGGTTTTGAATGAATTTTCCCACTGTAGCTTGCATATACAATGTATTGATCCCACAGTAACATCAGTTATAACTACAACCATCACTACAGCTCTAGAATGGTGGATCTGCAAATGACTATCCATATGGATTCGACTCTTGGTGCACATGCTCACAGGATCAGATTTTTTTGGCCATCAGTGTCCATTTTGGCACTGGCATTTCGGACACCAGCAATTCCTGTCTTTGTGACTCCCTACAGCAAGTCCAGCCAAGCCTGGCTCCCACAGATAACTTTTTCTGTCCTTGTTCTGCATCTTCAGGGAACAGTGCTTCCATTAAGTATTCGCAGTGACACCCTTTCCAAAACAAGGTAACAGTGTATTAGTCACCATTGGTTAGCATAAAGAAGCAAAAGTTAAAGCAGAGTTCAGAATTGTCAATACCAGAGGTTCACACAGCTAAGCTGCTGTAGAAGTCATCTTTTTGCGCTCTCTTCCTCCCCCCCCCCCTTTTTTTTATCTCAGGTCAGAGCCCTGTGTTTCCAAGAGCTCAACTCTTAAGACAGCCATGTGTCACCTTTTCCCTTTGTTTTTCAGCTCAGGGCCTTTTTGCTGCTTCCTTCCACGGAGGTGGGGGAAATCTCCTTCCTCTTGCCTGTTGGTCGCTAGATCTGAATGTCCTAGTCATTGGGGTTTCCGTTGTCTATTCTGGATCCTCCATTCACATGTTTAGGCTCTATTCAGTTTGTTGATGGCTGTGATCTCCAATCAGGCTGCTGTGCGAGTCAAATATCAACATCCCTTCTCTTTACACTCTGTGCATAACAATGCAAAGCCCAGAGGGAAATTGAAGCATGCATAGGAATCATAAAAATATTATTAAAATTCCCACATTCATTGCACGGGCATTCAGAACTACCTAACAGATCACCATAGTTGACAGTTCTCAGACAACCACAAGTTGTGATTTGGAGACTCAGTGTTAAAACACTTTCACAAGTGGAGATACCCATCAACCAGAACAGGAAATGCAAACTGTTTTGGTCCAGAGGAAATTCCAGTCCAGCCTCCCTGTTGGATGCCTTTCTCATCCTGGGCAGTGGGATTTAGGCTTTGTCTGCACTGGCAAGTGAAAGACACAACTTTTGTCGTTCAGAGGTGTTAAAAAACACACACACACACCGCCCAAAAGGGAGAAGTTCTGCCAATGACAAGCGCTCGTGTGAACAGCACTTTGTTGTCAGGAGCCCTGTCCTGCCAACAAGGCTAATGCCACTCATTGGAGGTGGAAGTTTTTTGTCAGCAGGAGACCTCTCCCCTGCTGACAAACAGCGGCTACACTGTGCACCTTTTCACGGCACGGCTGTAGCGGCACAGCCAGTCGCCAAAAGCTGTGTAGTGTAGGCCTAGCCTTAGATATACTTTCCCCCGACCCTCAGACTCCCATGACACTGAGTATCCTGAAAGAACTGAGACGAGAGGCATGGTTGATTATCATGATCGCCTTGGCTTACACCAGACAATTCTGGGATTCAGAACTGTACTTCTCAATGCAACAACCAGTCACCTTGTTTGTCCTGCATGACGTAGTCTGATAGAACAGTGGGCAGCCTACACCTGGGCCCAGCTTTATTACATCTGACAACCTGAATGCTGGCTGGATGACGTCCTCTTAAGAAAAACAATTGAGCTGAAGTTCAGAACGTTCTGCTCCAAAGCAGGAAAGCCTCAACTGCACTGATTTATAAAAGCTAAACGGAAGAGGTTTTCTATTTGGACATCTCAGCCCAAGAGATCTTGCTTGATGATATGCATTTCAGCAATATGGGATTACCTGCTAGTCCTGAAACAATCTGGGCTTTCTGTCAGCTCCATAAGAGTCCCTCTAGCAGCAGTTTCTGCCCATCACCCTTCTATTCAGCGCTACATTTTTTTCTCACCCTACAGTGGATAGATTCCTTAAGGGCCTTATCCATGTTCTCCCCCAGTTCAAGAGCTGCCTCCCTCTGCAGACATCAATATTATATTAATAGAGTTGATGGGTCCTCAACCGGGGGGCCGCAAGCAGGTTTCGGGGGGCTGCCAAGTAGGGCCAGCATTAGACTTGCTGGGGCCCAGGGCAGAAAGCCAAAGCCCAACCTCATGGAGCTGAAGCCTGAGGCCTGCCACCTGGGGCCGAAGCCAAAGCCTAAGCAACTTAGCTTCATGGGATCCCTTGTGGCATGGGGCCCCAGGCAATTTCCCTTCTTTCCTCCACCTAATGAGGGCCCTGGCTTTTATAGTCAGAAAAACAGTTGCTGTAGCACAGGTGAGCCGTGGAGTTTTTATAGCATGTTGGAGGAGCAAAGGGGGTTCAGAAAGAAAAAGGTGGCTTCTTTGAGAGATGTCCTTGTGGGTGCTCCACTCCAGGTGTTGGTGCGTCCTTGTGCCTTTGCTCTGAGAATTTTATAGCAGTGCTCGTATGGATTACGCATGCATGGTGCCTGCCTCGCACACTGCTGGCAGCTGAAGCATCGCGTGCGTGACCCAGACTCCTCAGTTCCTTCTGAACCATCCCCAGCCTGAGACAGAGCTCCGCAGTCCCGTTCAAACCTGTAGTTCTATTCAGTTAAGTTACATAGTTAGTTTTGGTAGTCTTTCTGGTAGTTAGGTTTCATTTATTAACTTAGTTCCTATTTTTTTAAAAAAAAAATCTTGTTTACTCTGTAGTTTAGTTCAGTGATGATGCGGGGTTCACAAAGCTTTAAGTGGTGCACTATGTGCAGAGAGGTGATGGCGGTGTCTGACGGACACACTCAATGGGTCCACTGTCTGGGTGAATCCCATGTTCCCCAGAAATGTGCCCATTGCAGCAGATTGAAAACTAGGGCATGAAGGGACAGAGACCTGAGGCTTAAGCTCATCTTAATGGTGAAGTCCTTGAGACCAGCCTCTGATCTAGGACAAGAACCTCCTTCCTGGTACAGTTCACCAGTTCCCACAGCACCAAGGTCCCCAAAATCCAAAGGACCAGCAAAGAAATGGTCATCCTCCTCATCCCGAAGAGAGCAGAGCAGCAAAATATGGTCTCTGATGACATCGCACTCATCGGTGCCAACGGCACTGCGACTCGCCCTGTGATACTCCAGGCACCTCCAGCACCATCCGCAAGGTAGCCACCACCAGCACCCACCACTCCGGTGCCGAGGCTAATGGCTTTAAGTTGCCTGCCTCCACTACGGCACGTTTGGCACCGACAACCACTCCTGCCCCGGCGCTGCAGTCTAATGTGGCCACCATCATGGTGCTGATGCTGGCAACACCAGCACCTCCAAAGCTCACTGTACGGCCGGCGTAATCACCACCACACTCTGTGGCACCGAGACTATCAGGACCATGCTACTTTCCACACCATAGGAAGTTGTTGGTCTGCTCAACTCTGTAGTCTTCTCTATTCAGCACCAATGTATCGCCAGAGCCATCAGTACAGCACTAACAGCTGTCTTTCATACCATCACAGCTCTGCAGTGATGAAGAGGACACAGTGGAAGGACAACTCTCCCCTCAACACTCTTCCTCGTTCAGGACACCAGTTGCTACTGGACCATCGAGATCACAGTCCTCATATGGGCACAACATGCCTCCTTGGTATGGCCACCTCTGGTTGGGGCCGCCAGTGCCTTACCTGGGTCACTGGCCATATTGGAGTCCATGGGAGTCATATAGATGACACCACAGACGTCCTAGCCCACTCAGGGATGTAGTCAGATCTCTGCCCTCACTCTTGCAGATGGTAGCAGGGGACACATGGGAGGAGCCAATGGCAAAGCAGGAAGAGGATGCTGCTCCTGACACGTTGCCACCCAATAATAAATCTTGCTCCTCGCGAGACGAGGCAGTCATGCTCCCACCACCAACCAGGGTGGATGACTTTTTTCTCAATTTCAAGATCTGTTCAAAAGAATGGCTAAAATTAGAGTGGCTTAAAATTGCCCTTGAGGTAGTGTCAGAAACTCAATATGAGCTGACAGACATTCTACAGCCTCCTTCCTCTTCCAAGATAGCCACATTGATTAGTAGTGCTATCATGGAACCCACAAAAACAATGTGGCAAACACTGGCCACTATTCTGCCAACTTGTAAAAGGGTGGACCGCAAATACTGCATCTCCTCCAAGGGATCTGAATTCCTGTTATCACACCCAGCTCCCAACTCACTGGTCGTGGATGCGGCCAATCAAAAGGGCAAAGAGCAGCATTTTCGCTCGTTCCCCTCTGATAAGGAAAGCAAAGAGGCTAGACCTCTTTGGCTACAAAGTGTATGTATCTTCCACACTTCAATTCAGTGTCAAATTATGCAGCATTATTAGCCAAATATGACCACAAGAATAATGGAAATGTATGGACATTATTAATGATATTCTTGAAGACAAGAGACAACAATTTAAATCCCTGGTCTCTGAAGGACAAAACATTGCACGTACGGTTCTACAGGCCTCTTTGGATGTGGCTGACACTGCAGACAGATCCACTGCCACGGCTATGGTCATGCAACTGGCCTTGTGGTTCAATTAATCAGCATTTCCGTGGGAGATCCAGAACACAGCTGAGGACCTCCCTTTCGATGGAGAGAAATTGTTTGCAGCCAAAACCAATGATGTGCAGCACACAATGAAGCCTAGACTGATTAACACCAGCTTCTCAGGGAGCTTCCTGTTTCCTGCTGCTTCCCTGAACCCACTTGAGGAGAACAAGCTGTCAACTGAAGTAGTAGGAGCCAGTTAGGCCCTTAAGATGCTGATATCTTCCTTCACTCAGGCCCTGTTACCAGCATGCTTATTTGTCGTCTTCAACTGTGTGTTGAGAGCCACTATAGCTGACACAGAACAGTAGTCATGAGTGAAAGATGAAAACGTCCCTCTGGGGCAGCATTCAGAAAAGCTTCCTTTGCTTTCTTTCTTTTTCTATCTAAGAAGGAAGGAGCTCTCCTAAAATACATAGATACAAATGTTCACGGTGAGCCTTCTGGACCCAGTGTGGGTGTAAATGGTGAGGACATGCCTGATCTTCCCGGTCGTCAGAGTGCAGGTGACCTGGCAGGTACTGCAGCATCCATATTTCACACAAGAATCCACATCGACAGCACAGCTGAAAGAATCACAGTTAGTATAAGTAACTGCTTTTTCCCCCCAGAAAACTTCTAGAACAAGTTCATAAACTGGTACAAGAGTGATATATTTTAAGTACAACTTCCACTAGCCAGTTACCTGCCTCCTCTCTAATTCTCTCTACTGTTTCTGGTAAAAGTGCTCTGCTTTCTTGACGACATCATGCGTTTATGGGCATGACAGATTCTAAAGCACATATTAAATATGAGGTGTTTCATGGTATATTATTGCAAAGAAAACATGTAACAATAAAAAAGATACTTGTTTTCACCTTAAATTTACTTCACGGCATATATTATTACACAGAGAAAAAGAATAGCCTGCTGAGACTTCAGAGTTTGTCCTGTAGCAAACCAGAGTCTTATGAAGATGCTACAGCTGAGTTACGACCTTGAGTGAGTAACTTGTCTGAGGTTTAATACAGATCCCTAAAAGTGTCCTTGGCTAGATGTTTTCTGTAGAAGAGGCGGAAATGACTTTGATCGAGGCAAGATGTTTCACATCAAAAATTAAGAAATATACTTTGTATAACAAAATACAGAGAAGGTGAAACGTAAATAAAATTGATATTTTATAGCTAAATGAATTGAAACATGCGGTCCACCTCTCAGATGCATTCACGAGATAACAATGCTTATGCTTTTTGTCATTCAGTGAATCACCCAGTTTTTTTAAAAAACAAATATATATTGTAAATTTCTTTATCTTTGTACCTAAGTGACATGTGGGATTATGACAGTTTGTTTGGCTTCCCTGGAGTCTTGTTGATTTAATTTTCCTTGGGTACTGTGCACACATGTGCATACTCTTCTCCCAGAGATGTTGCATAAATTGGTGCCATGCTGCTAGGAAAGATCACAGAAAGCTCATTTTGAATGAATTCTAATGTGTAAAGTAGAATAAGTAGCCTGAGTGTGTGCTGGCTCCAGATTAGTTCTAAAAGAAAATGTCATTCACTATATTCATAGGCTTGTGTTCTCTAAACATCATTTTGCAAGCCCGCAAGTGCACTTGGCACAGCTGTACCAAGCAGACTAGACGCGCAGCCAGCTAATTTGAGCTGTTTAGGTTAAATAATGCAAGTATTCTTAATTTTCCAGCTTTAAAAAAGCCCGTCACTGAGGGCTAGATTGCAATACCTTCACTCACTTTGAGTAGCACTTTACTCTCTTGTAGTTTCCCTGGCCTCAATGGGACTGTGTGTAAAGTACTAGTTGGAGCAGGCTTATCAGAATCTAGTCTTGAATGTCTGCATGGTAATGTGGGCAAATCCAGGGCTAGTACGAGAAAAATGGCACACTGTGGGAACACAGGCACATCTGTATTGCCATGTTCTCCATTCTGTGTTGTCTTTCTGCTCCATTGTGTTCAGGCGGGCAGTGTGCAGACAGAGTTTTTAACATACATATATCTTATTCTGCTAATCTTTTTCATACATTGCCTGTTTAAAACTGAGTTGGGACTTCTCCTGCCCACCCAGAATTCTCACTTGGTCACATGTGTAGTCCAAGGGCTTGTCTTCACTCTCATTATAGCACATGTTAACAATAGAGTGTTGCCCCTAATCTAACTAGCATTCCCACACACACACGAGCTCAAAAAAAGTGGTGCTTTAAACTCAAGCTAGCTGGCCCAAGGGGAATGGGAGGATTTGAAGATCAAGTTCGTTCACTCAAGCTAGTAAGGCAATGGGGATGCAGCAACTGGAGTTAAAACTTATCAACTGCTAATCCAATCACTCTGTGTTCAAGAGTGTTTTGAAGTGTTGACACACTGATTCTGTTCACTGTTGAAATGCTTTGTTTTTTACTTCCAGGTAGCTAATGCACTTTGCGATAGCCTGAAGTAAAGACACAGTGAGACAAGGCATTTTAGTTTTACCAAATTAAACTTTGGGCTTTCCTACCCAGTGGGATAATGTGCACTATAGGGACGTGCCTAAAGCACACTCATGTATTCTGCATTAATTGGTCTGTGTAGACCCTGCTGGTGCACTTTTAAGTGCTAGGGAACTTTTACTGTGCATCAGCAGGGTCTACACAGACCAGTTAGTGTGCTTTAGAAATCACACCCCCATAGGCACTGTATAGGCAAGCTCAAGCTCTATGTGAGGTCAGCCTCAGGTAGGTATACTGCTGACCTCACCAAATTTACCTCATGGTAAAACTGAAGTGTCTGTTTTACTTCAGAGTAGCTTACATGTTTTTAATTACCGCAAGGTAAAAAATAATACCTTTTTTAGCAGTGAAGACAAGGCCTTCCTCGAGTTAGGCTAGCTTGAGTGGAGTAACTTGAGCTAATTGTTGTAGTGAAGGCAAGCCGCAGGTGTAACTTGATTGCATTCATATGTATATAATTAATCAACTTGTTCATACAATACTGCAATAGACTCTTGTCTTACTATTAATCAGGTCAGGAAGTAGCTTGTTTGTAGTCTTGCTGAGTAGTGTGCTGCTGTTCAGACTTAAAGTAAAATCCTCTTACGAGTAAGAAAATACAAGCAGCAGATCTAATATGTTATCTTAAGTACCAGAGGTAACTAAAAACCAAAGTCTAATAACTCTATTTAAGCCCCTTAAATTGTAGGGTGACCAGATGTCCTGATTTTATGGGGACAGTCCCAATATTTGGGGCTTTGTCTTACATAGGCTCCTATTATCCCCTACCCCCATCCCGATTTTTCACACTTGCTGTCTGGCCACCAGAGAGTGTCTCTTGAGAGTGTCTCTTACATTATTTTGGTTTTAGTCAGCCCATAAAAATGTTACTTTCTCTGTATCAAGCTCTTGGGTCCTGTCTTGATGGGCAAAAAGGGGGTGTGGTTTCAATCATATTAAATTAACTTAATTGAACTAAAATGATTGAAAAATACCTCTTTTGGCCATAAAGACATTGCTATGGTCAGGAAACTGAAAGTGTTTTTGCTACTAAGGTCAGGGAGTGCTCTTACTAATATATTGGAGGACTCTGGCTAAGTAAGATCTGCTGCAGCTTCTGCCATCTCTCTGGCAACTTCTAGAAGTGTATAGGTTCTATGCCGCAAACTTCTGGCATTGGGAGGAAATGAGGTGTGCATGTGTTTTTCCCAGTCTAATCTTTATGGCCATTTTATAACATCATTACAACCTCACAGATAGAGAATGCAGTTGGATGCTGCCACCCAACTGCTCTGTCCTCTGCTTCCAGAAGGAGGAATTGAAGGAGGCTTTACAAATCTGGTTTCGGAGGGTAGAGGGGAGAAGCTTCTGAGCAAGAAGAGCCTCCAGCAGAACCAAGATAGAGAAAACTGTTCATGCCCACTTTATTAGCAACAAGGAGAACCAAATCTGCGTCTGTTGCATAAAAGACTGTTTGGTTTTTATGGTTAATTCTCCATACTGAGAGCTGTTCGTTGGGTTTTTGTGTATATCCATGTTTGACTGCTAGGAATCTCCTTTGTAACTACTGGAGCACAAATTCAAAATGATTAAAAATAAAAACCTAGTGATATTAAAGGCTGTGATAGTTTCTGTAATTCGGTAAATTCAGCTCTGCAGACAGCCTCAAATTCACCAGATGCCTGGTCACTTAAAATGCTGGTAAATTAATTCTCCATGGGATATGCAGTATAGGTACAGGAGGTCCTGATCACCAGTGAATTTTTTTAAAAAACAGAGGTGAAGAGTGGAGAACAGTAAATGTATTTGAAGGGGGTGGGAGAGAAGAACCTCTAGCAAAGATAACTGGAGTATTTTTAAGATGCCTGTCTAGACATGGCATCTGTTTTAATGAAATGCAGAACAGAATAGCACATGTATGCTTTATTATTAGCAAACAGGACTTGTCATCTTTGAGCCCTGATGTAATGTTTTTTGAATGTGGAAGCTATGATCCTGCTGCTATATTAGATCTATGTTCTACAGAGTGATACAGAAAAGTGGCAGCACATATGGTGGTGTTGACACCAAGATCACAGAATGTTAATACATAAGTGACTTCCTTTGGCAAATCTGATTTCTGGATAAAACAACGTTGACTGACACATCTATTCTCCTTGTAGTTTCTCAGGTAGCAAAAGTCTACTGCGCTAAAATTTTGTGGTGGGCATGAGGAGGAAGAGAAATCGACTTCAGAAAATTGCCAGTGGAAAATTCATTTTTGCTCCTGACTAGGTTACTAGTTAGACTCTGGGTTAGGTTGATAATGATTGAAAGCCATTGCCTTCTGACACTGGTCATTAGTCCAAAGTAAATTGTTGGCAGTCTCAGTTTAGTGAGAAGACGTTTATCCGCATCACAAAACCAGCACTATATGCTGAGCTGATTTGCACACTTGTTGGGACTTCCAACAAGAGGGCTAAAGCTTGAATGAGCTGTGGACTCTAAACTATCCTTTCTCTCGCCCCCCCCGCCTTCCCTCCTAGTTTGTTCCTCCAGGAAATCTTTGAGGCATGTTATTGGGAAGCAGGCACTGCACTACCTGTGCTGTGATAGCTCGGTGGATAGAGGACTTCCATCTTCAATGCCTTCAGCTCATTACCTTTAACCAGCACTACATTTTGTGAATGGATAATTTCCGAATAACTGTAGTGGGAGGTTGCAGGCTATTGTAGAGTTTTATGTGCATGCTGGAGATGTAAGTCTTTTTCTGTACTACTTCTCCTCTTTAACTTCAGGCAAACAACCTAAAACTTTCCTGGATACCCGACCCTTTGGTAGTCTCAGAATTATTCCTTGCAAATGTTTTGTACTGAACACGCCTGAAGCTGTGGTCCCCTGCAAATTGTTCCCTACTTCATGCTCAAGCCCAAGTTTGTTCCCTCAACTAGGAACACAGTAAAGGGAGAAACAGCTCATACCATGCAGTGCTGGAGCGAGCATTCAAACTTGATGTTCTAGATCAGTGGTTTTCAAACTGTGGGTCACAACCCAGTACTGGGTCACGGAATGTAAGGCACTGGGTCACAGTGGCTCTTGTCAGCATTGCCAGCCGGGCTGTTAACGGTCCCGTTGACGGTGCTGCCTGGCTAAGGCAGGCTAGTCCCTACCTGTTCTGATACTGCGCCACACCCCAGAAGCGGCCAGCAGCAGGTCTGGCTCCTACATGGGGGAGCCACAGGGTTCCGCACGCTACTTCCACCCTGAGCACCGACTCCACGCTCCCATTGCCTGGTTCCACAGGTGGTGGGTTGGTTTTTGTTTGGGTTTTTTTTGAGACACATTTTTTGGCAGGAGTTAGTGTTCTTTTTGGCAGACATAGTAGGTTTGTACTTAAGGCACTACTGTGGCTAGCCAAAGGATGCTATGCAATTAGTGATGATGCTTTGCAGTTTTGGGAGGGTAGAGCTGCTGACAGGGCAGGGAGAGAACTCACCAGCATAGTTGTGTCTCAAAATCTTTTACAGTTTTATTTGTTACACCAATTTTAAGCACATGAGTAGGGTCCTACCAAATGCAGTCCATTCTGGTCAATTTCACAATTTCAGATGTTTACATCTGAAATTTCAGTGTTGTAACTGTGAGGGTCCCAACCCAAAATGGGATTATCAGTGGGGGTTTTCAAAGTTGATATCGGGGGGTCCCAAGATTGCTGCCTTCACTTCTGTGCTCCCTTCAGATCTGGGCTCTGAAGGCAGCACCCTCCCAGCTTCCTGCAGTTAGAGGTTCCTGGAGGTGGGTAGGATCTCCTCTGTGCTGCTGGGAACACCCCAGACAGGGACAGATTAAGACAAGGGACCCTAGCCAATTTGCAGTCCCCCAGGAAAAATGGGTGCCCCAAACCCGGAAGAAGTCCCAAGGCAAAATCCTCTACCGGATCACTCTGAGCCCCAGCAGGAGGCACAGAAGAAATCTCGAGCCTGCGCTGCCCTGGCCAGGGCAGAAGCCCCGAGCCTGGGCTGCTCTGAGCTCGTCTGGAGCGGGAAAAGCCCTGAGCCCACATTGCTCCCACTAGAGAAGCAGAGGAAGTCCCCAGTCCAGGCTGCCCTGAGCCCTGGCTGCAGCCATGGAGCGGAAGCTCCCAGGGGAGGAAGCCCTGGGCTTGGCGCTTGGAGCCATAGCTGGAGCCACAGGTCGGGGGAGAGGGGCAGAATCCCAGAGCCTAGGCTACCCCAGTTGCAGCTGCCAGGAGCAAAAGCCCCCAGCCTGGCAGGAGATACTGTGGGAGGAAGCCTTCAGCTCGGCACCTGGTGCCGTGGCAGGAGCTGAGGGCAGGAGGATCGAAGCCTGGAGCCCACTTCCTGGGCTGCTGCAGTGCAAAAGTAAGAGTGTACCACCCTCATGTCTGTGCTCACCGTCATGTATCTGATGATCTCATCAAGAGTGGCCATGCAGGGGAAGGACAACTTCTGTCCCTCCCCAGCATGGCGGGACTAGCAGCTGGTAGCCTCGAGGCTCCCAGCAGCAAGGGGAGATCAGATTTCATGGGGGAGGGCTGATTTCATGGTCCAGGGCACTTTTTCATGGCCGTGAAATTGGTAGGACCCTACACATGAGAGAAGACTGGAGTGTTTCTTTCCACCCTCCACCACCGTCCCTGGCAACATATATAGTCTCTTCCCATCCCATTAAGCCATCAACATGTAAAAAGTTGCTCCTTGCTGTCTTCCCTCTGTTGCTGCATACACATCACAGGCAATGGCATACTTCCTTGGATATGCAACCTGTATATTGAGCCAGGATACACACCCACACTAAGCCCCTGTTCCAGTTTATCCCCTGCTCCCAAACCAGACCACCTACTCTGGCCCGCTTCTCACCCCATGGAGGGGTGGCATGTACCTTAATTTTATATTTCCTGGTTTTCAGAGGGTTAAGTTAAGCCACTTGCCACATTCTGAAAGGCCACGAGGCACCATTGGACAACCTTAACTCCCTGTGTTGAAGTGCTTTAGCATTTAATTTCATTGATTTCTTTTTTTGTATTTTTGTTTTTAAATAGTGTCTCAGCACCCAATTTACCACAGCACAGCTCTCCCCATTCACTGCCTCTGGCTCCTTGGCAATAATTACCAGTCACAGAATGCATGTATCGGGGGTAGCTGTGTTAGCCTGTATCCACAAAAACAATGAGAAGTCCGGGGACACCTTAAAAACTAACCGATTTATTTAGGCATGAATGCACAGAATGCATGGGCTGCATGTTAGTCCCTTCACTGCTTCTGCATGTATGTCCCATCTCTCTGCCTGTCTAGCATCCTGGTTCTCGCTCCCCAGCAGTCCTTGCTGTGGAGAGGCAGCCATCAGCATCAGACCTGCAGGTTGAGGTGCTAAAGAGAGGATGCAGAATCCATGCAGAGACCAGCATGTAGCCAGTAGGAATACTTTGAAGGGAGGGACAGACATTGGATAGGCATAAGAAGAAGGGTGGCCTAGTAGTTAGGATCTGGGGCTTGGGAGAGCTGGCTTCAATTCCCTGCTCCTCAAGAGACTTCCTGTGTGACCTGGGGCAAGTCTACAGTACAAAATTAGGTTGACCTAAATTGAATTGATGTACAGCCACTACAGTAGTTGAATCAGTTTTACATGTCCACGCTGCGCTCCTTGTGTCGGTAATGCACGTCCTTACCAGGAGCGATTACACCGATTTAACTGCCGGTGTGGGGCATTGTGGGATGGCTTCTGAAAGGCAGCAACAGTCTGCGTAAGCAATGCAGTGTCGACACTGCGTTGACCTAACTACGTCGACCTAAGTGATACATCTCTCATGGAGGTGGAGTTAAATCAGTGTAGTGGGCAACTTGTGTCAGTGAGAGCTGCATTTCAGTGTAGATGCTTACAGAATTAGGTTGACATAAGCTCTGAAGTCTCTCTGTCTCAGTTTCTCATCTGTAAAAAGCTGCTCTGAGCCTCTCCCATACATGCCACCCGCCTCCTTGCCTCTCCATGCCCCTGATAAGTGTGGAGGAGCTATAGGGAGGTGGAAAGGTGGTAGGGCTGTGAGGAGTACGTTGCCACCTGGAGGCAGGAACAGGCAGGAGAATGGAGATTCAGAGTCCCTGCCCCAACGTTAGGCTCAGGTATGGGGAAAGGTGCAGCAGGCTCCACAGAGAGGTGTGAAGTTGCCCATTCAGCCCAGTGATCCATTCTCAGCTGAATGGCAACACTCCATGGAGCTGAATATAGCTTAAAACAATAGCTTTAAGAGGTGTGGACTGCTCCATTCAATTCAATCTTTATTCTCATTTCCTTCCCTACCCCATGTCAGTGCTTGGGAGCCTGCCATACACCAAGCATACCTGTTCTCAGCCCCCCGCTCAAAGGGACAACAGGGCCCAGACTCTGACCCACCCATAAGGAAAGGGGGACAGTAAGGAAAAGGGTCAGATCCCTCCCAGGGTCAGGGATCCCCAGATGCCAGTTTCCTCCCTGAGGACAGGGAGAGGGGCTCAGACTCCTCGAATTCCAGCACATGTAGCAGGGAAGAATATGGGGCTGACTGCCAAACTGTCCTGAGCCCTCAACCCATATCTCCTTCTTGCACTCTCCCAATCCCCACAGCCCCAGCACTACTCCAGCATCCCCTCCACATGCTCCCTCAATTGCTCCAACCTGCCCATATTCGCTGGCTTTGCACCCAAAATGTTATAAGAATCTAAAAATGTGAGCATCTTGTGTTCAGAAGCATTATCCTGTCTTTCATCTTTCCTCTAGTTAATCAGTGCTAATGGATTAATGCTTGCACTCTGGTATAATAATCCCCCAAATGGAAGAGTAGCAACATGTCCAGCAGTCATTCTCTCATATCTGCGCAGAGCGTGTGTAATTTATTATCTTTCAGAAAATAGCTAAAGCCCCTTCTAAATTAGCTGTAAAATGAGCAGGACAGACTCCCCAAAAGTAAGTAAACAAAACAAAACACGTGATAGAGGCAGATAATAGCAACAAGACAACAGATAGCCACTGATAGACCTGTCCTCTGTGAATTTATTTAGTTCTTTTTTGAATCCTGTTATAGTCTTGGCCTGTACAACATCCTCTGGCAAAGAGTTCCACAGGTTGACTATGCATTGTGTGAAGAAATACTTCCTTTTGTTTGTTTTAAACCTGCTGCCTATTAATTTCATTTGATGACCCCTAGTCCTTGTGTTATGAGAACTAGTAAATAACACTTCCTCATTTGCTTTCTCCACGCCAGTCATGATTTTATAGACCTCTATCATATCCCCCTTTAGGTGTCTCTTTGCCGAGCTGAAAAGTCCCAGTTTTATTTCTCTCTCCTCATATGGAAGCTATTTCATATCTCCATATGTGTGTCTATTTCGTTGCCCTTTTCTGTACATTTTCCAACTTCCAATATATCTTTTTTGAGATGGACTGATCAGATCTGCGTGCAGTATTCAAGATATGGGCATACCATTGATTTATATAGAGGCAATAAGATATTTTCTGTCCTATTATCTGTCCCTTTCCTAATGATTCCCAACACTGTATTAGCTTTTTTGACTGCTGCTGTATATTGAGTGGATGTTTTCAGAGAACTATCCACAATGACTCCACGACTCTTTCCTGAGTGGTGTAGCTAATTTAGATCCCATCATTCTTCTTTAAGTGCTTGCTCATATCCATTCCAGTTAGGTGTGCGCGCGCCGCGTGCACGTTCGTCGGAGAAACTTTTACCCTAGCAACACTCGATGGGCCGGCAGGTCACCCCCTGGAGTGGCGCCACTATGGTGCCTGATATATACCCCTGCCGACCCAACCGCTCTTCAGTTCCTTCTTACCGCCCATGTCGGTCGTTGGAACAGTGGAGCGCAGCTTAGCTGACCTCCGCTTCCCTAGCTACTCGTAGTTCTTGTGTATTTAGATATATAGTTATAATACTTTTATATATATATTTATCTATACTTATGCGTTTTTTCTTTGCTAGCATAGTTAGTTTAACCATAGTTAGCGGGGGGGGTTCGGGGAGTAGCCCCTCCCCGCAACCGGTACCGGAGCCCATGCCCGGCTCACTCACCGTTCTTAGTCCGTGCTTGGCCGGCCTCCGGCTGTTGCTGACAGGAGATCCACACGACTCCTGTTTACGGTGCCTTGGGGATCGTATTTCACAGCTAAGTGCCCCCATTTGCAAGGCATTTAAGCCGAGAACAAAATTGAGCGGCACTTTTCTTTTCCCTCCACCTTCTGCACCGAGCGCTGGCTACTCGGCGGACAGAAGCGCCTCCTCGGCACCGGACCCCGCCGGCACTGGCTGTTACCGGCACCAAACGTCAACTTGCCATCGGCAATGGGGTTGAGAAAGCCACGACTCCTCCTGCCAATGCCCGACAGCTCCCCGGCACACGCTGTGGTTGAGCTCCCTGCTCCTGCATGCTTCTGTGCCAACTGCACCACAGCCAGAGAGCTCGTTTACGTCGGGTCGCCAGGCACCAACACCTGCAGAGGCACTGAGGACGCCGGCACCGTTGATTCCGGTCCGCGGGGCCTGTCGAATCCAGTGCCTGCCTGCTCCCCGGCATGGTCGTGGTTGAGCCTCCTGCTCCTGCTGCTTTCATTGCCAACTGCACCGCAGCCAGAGAGTTCGCCTAAGTCGGATCGCCCGGCACTGACACCTGCCGCAGGCACCGACAACATCGCACCGTCGATCCCAGTCCCAACAAGGGCCGTTGAATCCAGTGCCTGACCGCTCCCCGGCACGCGCCGTGGTTGAGCTTCCTGCTCCTACTGCTCCCGTGCTAACGGCACCGCAGCCAGAGCTCATCTAGGACGCATCGCCGGCACCGACACCTGCCGTGGCACCGACAACGTTCGGCACGTGATCCCAGTCCACAAGGGCCGTCGAATCCAGTGCCTGACTGCTCCCCGGTGCACGCCTGTGGTCGAGCTTCCTGCTCCTACTGCTCCCGTGCAAACTGCACCGCAGACAGAGAGCCTGTCTAAGCTGGATCACCCGGCACCGACACCTGCTGAGGCACCGGCAACGTCAGCACCGTCGATACCCGATAGCGGTCCCACAAGGGCCATCGAATCCGGTGCCTGACAAGCTCCCGGGTACACACTGTGGTCGAGCTTACTGTTCCTCCACGCCGGAGACATTTTCCAACGACGAGGGATCTCGTTGCCGACTAGAGTGGATGCTTGCCTGAACCCCCGCACCGCCTGGTGCGGGTACTACAGTCTCTTGGGGCAAGCCGCCTTGATACGACCATGCCCTCTGTCAGCGCAGCAGAGCGGCACCGTTCATGATCACGGTCCCACAGACGGTCAAGTTCCGTCGGGACTCCTGCTTCCGACGCCACTTGCAGTCCCGACGCTGCTCTCCTCGCACCGGTCGCACTCGCCGCACAGGTCGGTGTCCTGTTCACCGACTCGATAATCCCGGCACCGTTCCGGCTCCCAGCACCGCTACAGGCACTGTGACTCCTGTAGCACTCCCAACCTCGAGATCTCGGTCGACCTCCCAGCACGCTCTGGTCGCAGGTCCGAATCTCGTTCAGGTACCAGTGCGCCTTGCGGTACCGGTCCCAGGTGCCAAGTTGGGCAAGGTCTGGTAGAGTCAGACTCTCTGCCAGTGATCTTTCAGCGCCTCCATGGCCATCCAGACACACATCAGTGTCTTCCCACGCGGACAGCTCTTATGCTCAGGACCGCGATTCTGGTGTGCCCACCAACAACTGAGAGCCCATCAGGCTCTCCTATGGAGGGTAGCACTCAATGCAGACCTCCAGCTGCAGGAGGTCCCGAGAGGTAGGGGACCCGGTAGTAGACATTCTATCACGTTGCCCCTGCTAGAGGGGCCCTACCCGTTTATTCGGACCATCCAGGCAAATGCCGATACTCTATGGAGGGTACGACTACTGGTCTGTCCGTCCTCCTCCCTGCGCACTAGTCATTCAGTTGGTCAAGAAAAAGGGAACGGCATGGCCAACAGGCGCCAGCCCCGAAATCGAAGGGGGCTAGGCGAATGACCCCTACTCAGCGCAAGGTGTATTTCTGCAAGGCTCTTATAGCCCTGCGTGGCAAATCAATAAGCCCTGCTTAGCCCCTATAATCATAACACCTGGATAACGGGGGATAATATATGGAGCTTCTCCATCAAGACTCCCGGCCAAGAGTTCACTGCCCTCTTGGAGGAAGGGAAAAAGGCGGCTAGAGCTTCTCTTCAGGCCTCGTACCATGAGGAGCATCTCATGGCTTCCGGTTCAAACCTCCGGCCTTTCACAACTTACCATTTGTTGGTAAGGCCTCTTTGCGGTGAAAATCAACCCAGGCTACAAAGCCTGGAGGGCAACAAGGTCCTAATGAGCTCTCTCTCGGCATGCATACGCCGACGACCTAACGCGCAGCCTTTCCGTCCCCAGCCACACCACACACACTCTGTGCCTAGCCACAGATCGGGCTTTGGCAGTCGGCGCTACTGAGGTGGTCGCAGACAACCATCAGGACCCTAGAGGGCCAAGATCGAGGCCCCTCACAATCACGATCGGGGACCAAAGACGAACTTTCAAAGGTGCGCCGAGGGCGGCGTACCGGTTTACAAGCGGCTTACCACTCCTACTTCCTCTTGGCGTGGTCCCCAGTTAACTTCAGTTCGCAGTCCCCTGCACATGGTGGAGTTTGGGTGCCACCTCCAATTTGTTCCAACCCTGTCCCTCTTCAGGGACTCCTCTCAGGCGTAATTCCTCTTACAAGAGGCGCAGCAGATGCCGATGGACGAAGGGGGCAACTATTCCCTAATCCCCGACTCGTACGGAGGTCTCAGACCTATCCTACACCTACGAGGACTCAACCAGTTTTATGTTAAGGTTGAAGTTCCGCATGGCATCCCTGGGAACCATTTATCCTGTCCTTAGATCCTGGAGGCTGGTATGCCGCTGAAGGACGTTACTTTCACATTGCCATCTTCCCTCCGCACAGGAGATACCTCCGCTTTCTAACCCAACCGTTGATACTTCCAGTTTACGGTCCTGCTGTTTGGCCTTGCTACAGCCCACAGCATTAACCGAGTGTGGCCGTAGTCCCCACCCACCTCCGCCGATGCGATTTCCGTATCTGGGCGATGGCTATATCTGAGGAGACTCCAAGACACAAGTCACTCAGCGTGTGGCATCGTCAAGGACCTATTCACATGTCTAGGCCTGATGGTCACTACGGAAACATCCACTCTGGTTCCCACTTGTCTCGGTCTCCCGGGTCCACGACTTCTTGCTAGTTTGTAACCAAACACGCTAAGCTCTGCCTCTGTCATCTCCAAGTTTGGCTCAAATCGGCGTACTGCCGGATAGGGACCCAATGGTCACCATAGTCACCATTCCCTGAGCATCCTAGGCTCCCTAGAAGCTTGGCTAACTCCCTCCCTGGTGTGGCAGGGATGCCGCTCTATCTGCCCCAGCCCTCACTGTCCCTGACGATGGAGGCGTCATCTCTCAGCTCAGGTGCTCACCTCAGTAACCTTCGAGCTTAAGGCCTTTGGTCTTCTCAGGGCTGGTGTTCCACATCAGTGTTCAAAGATGAGAGCAGTCTGCCTGGCGTGCCAGGGGTTCCAGCAGCAGCTGCGAGGCTGTAGCGTCTCAGTGTTTACAGCCAGCACAATGGCCATGTACTACATAGACAACCTGGGAGGCACATGGTCCTCCTCCTTTTGTCAGGAGTCCATCCATCTCTGGCACTTTTGCATAGCCCACTCGATAAATCTGGTAGCATCCTTTCTCCTTGGCAATTCGACTCAGCAGGGTTTTCCTGTCTCATGAGTGGTCGCCCTGCCTGATGTGATGCATTTGTGGCCAGAAGTGGGTTTTTTCCCCCCCCCACATATGGACCTGTTCGCTTACCGCGAGAACGGAAAATATCCGAGGTCCTGCTCCTTCTAAGGTCTCCCCCGGACCGATCTCGGACGCTGTTCTCATGCCGTGGAAGGGCCAACACCTTTATGCCTTCCCGCTGTTCCCCCGGCTCATTGGGTCCTGCTCAAACTTCGCAGGAGCAGAGCGCGCATCATAATGATCCCTCCAGCGTGTTCCAGGCAGCACTAATACGCCACATTGCTCGGCCTATCAATAGCCTGCCAAATTACCTGCCACTCCACCCAGACCTCGTACCTCAGGACCACGGCAGACTTCGCCACCTGGACTGCAGTTTCTTCACCTCACGGTGTGGCTCCTACGTGACATTCGGTGCAGGATGCCTTCCACCTGGTCAACGTACCTGGCCAGGTGGAAGCGTCTCTCCTACAGGTGCAAAACACTTAAATCTTACTCCTCTGGGGTCTCGATCCCCTCTATTTTGGACTACCCCTCCGGCCTGCAACAGCAGGGCCTAGTGGTGTTCGCCGAAGTACACTTGGCAGCCATCTCTACCTTCCATCCAGGCTAAGGTGGTCGTTCTGTGTTCTCACACTCTATGGTTGGGGTTCCTCAAGGCTTGGAGCGCATACACCCTTAGGTACGCCGCCTCAGCCCCAACCTGGGACCTCACCTGGGTTTAACCAGACTTATGTCTCCTCCATTCGACCCGTTAGCGACCTGCTCGCTGCTATACCTGTCTTGGAAGACAGCTTTCCTCGTAGCCATTACATCGGCCAGACGAGTCTTCGAGCTCAGGGCTCTTATGGTGGTTCCACCGTACTTATGTTACAAAGACAAGGTGCAGTTACGTCCACACCCAGCTTTCCTCCCTAAGGTGATTTTCGGCCCTTCATGTTACCACACTCAACGTGACGGGGACAACAATTGCACTTCCTGGACATCTGTAGAGCGCTCGCTTTTATGTTGAGCGGACAAAACCATTTTTGTAACACGCCCCACTCTCGGTCGCAGTAGCAGTCCGAAGGAAAGGCCTACCTGTTTCCTCTCAGTGGATCTCATCTTGGGTGATAACGTGCACCCGCACTTGTTATGATTTGGCTCACATTTCCCCAAGCCACATCACCATGCGTTCTACAGGGCTCAGGCTTCATCTGCCGCCTTGCTAACTCGTGTACCTACCCACGAGATCTATCGCGGGCAGCTCCATGGTCCTCGGTCCATACCCTTGCTTCGCATTATGCTCTGGTTCAATAGTCAAGAGACTGCAGCCTTTGGCTCCGCAGTTTACATTCTGCCATTTTTCACTCCGACCCCACCGCCTACATAAGGCTTGGGAATCACCTAACTGGAATGGATATGAGCAAGCACTCGAAGAAGAAAAAGATGGTTACTCACCTTTGTAACTGTTGTTCTTCGAGATGTGTTGCTCATATCCATTCCACACCCACCCTTCTTCGCCCACTGTCGGAGTAGCCGGCAAGAAGGAACTGAGGAGCGGTTGGGTCGGCAGGGGTATATATCAGGCACCATAGTGGCGCCACTCCAGGGGGCGACCTGCCGGCCCACCGAGTGTTGCTAGGGTAAAAGTTTCTCCGACGAACGTGCATGCGGCGCGCGCACACCTAACTGGAATGGATATGAGCAACACATCTCGAAGAACAACAGTTACAAAGGTGAGTAACCGTCTTTTTTATATTGCTTCCCTGAAGGATCAGTGGGGGCCATGCACTAGCTGAGATAAATGTCAAGTGACTGGAATCAATCGGGGGTGCATAGTTTGAGTCCCTTGTGAGTGCAAAAAATTAGTTACAAGACTGGAATTTGTTTTTTGTTTTTTTTTTAAAGGTGTTTTTTTCAGGGGGCAATATCTCAAGAATGCTTTGCTCAAATTTGGACCTCTAACGCTGCCCAGTGCCTCCATGAGGCACATCAAATATCAAGACAATCCTAGTAACCGTGAAGATTTTAGAGCACTTAGAAAGGTCATCCTTTAAATAGAAAAGACTTGTTATCCTTAACTGTAGCAGAGCAGCTGCTCCACAAAACATAATTCAGTATATTGTATTTTACCCAGCGGAGCATCTTCAGGCTGAATCATGTGCTTTCATGCTTCAGTGCTGAAGAAATGGGGTTCTAGTGACCTCAACACTTTAATGTTCAGTACACACAGTCCGGGTGCAGATGGAACTTGCACTTTCATGAAACTCTTCATCTCTCTTTTCTGTAACACCTTCCTCTGCTACTTGTACATCCTCAGGTCCCTATGCTGAGCTTATTTTTTAGGCAGCCAGCTGGTTAAAGCCATTCTGAACTGCCCAGCAGGTGTTGCTACCAAGTGGAAATGAGCTCTTCTTCATTTACTGATGAATAGGGCCCTACCAAATTCATGGTCCATTTTGGTCAATTTCATGGTCATATGATTTTTAAATTAATGTCATGATTTCAGATATTTAAATCTGAAATTTTGTGGTGGTGTAATTGATGGGATCCTGACCCAAAAAGGGGTTGTGGCAGGGTCACAAGTTCTTCTTCGAGTGTTTGCTCATATCAATTCCAATTAGGTGTGCGTGCGCCACATGCACGCTCATCAGAAGATTTTTACCCTAGCAACACTCGGTAGGTCAGCTGGGCGCCCCTTGGAGTGGCGCCGCTATGGCGCTGGATATATACCCTTGCCAACCCAACGGCCCTTCAGTTCCTTCTTACCACCCATGTTGGTCGTTGGAACAGTGGAGCGCGGCTTAGCTGATCTCCACCTCCCTAGCTACTTGCGGTTCTTTTATTAATTCTTGTGTATATAGTTATAGTTAGTTTTATTAATTCTTTGTTATAGTTAGTGTATATAGTTGATGGGTTCGGTGATTAGCCCCTTCCCCGTATCCAGTACTGGTCCCCATGCCCGGTTCACCAGGCTTCAAACCATGCTTGACCTGCTACAGGCCGATGCCAACGGGAGATCTCCATGACTCTTGCCTTAAGTGCCTTGGGAAATCCCACCTCTCAGATAAGTGCCGGATCTGTAAGGCCTTTAAGCCCAGGACGAAGAAGGAGCAGGACTTTTGTCTGAAACAGCTCCTGATGGAGGCAGCTCTTACTCCTCCACCCTCGGCAGAAGCATCTCTTCGGCACTGGATCGAGCCGGTACCGCTAAGGCCCCTCAGCACCGACCGTCGCCGGCACTGTCGTCTGCTCAGCACCATTCCCTCTCTCTGCGGGTTAAGAAGCATAAGACTCCTGCAGCTTCCGTGCCACCTGCACTGCAGTTGGAGCACCCGCCTAAGTCGGACTGCCCAGCACCAACACCTGCCGCAGCACTGACAGCTTTTCCCTCCACAACGGAGACCTTTTCTACGGCGAGGGAGCCTCATCGCCCTGACAGAGTCCGAGCTGCCTCAACTCCCGGCACCGCCGGTGAGGGTCGTTCAATCAATAGGCAAGCCTGCCCTGCTGAGGCTACCCTCTGTAGGCACCGTCGAGAGGCACCGATCACGATCACAGTCCCACCGGCGCTCTCGGTCCCATCACCAATCCCGGTTCCGACGCCACTAGCAGTCCCGGCAACGCTCTCCGTCCCGGTACCAGTCGCACTCGCGGCACCGCTCAGCGTCCCATTCGCCAGTCCGATACTCTCGGCACTGATCCAGCTCCCGGTACTGTTCCCGGCACCGCACCTCTCGCAGCCGCTCTAGATGTCGAACCTTCAGATCCCGATTGACCTCCCAGCACTGCTCTGGTCGCAGGTCCCGGTCTTGTTCCCGGTACCGGTATGACAACCGGTACTGCTCTCCGATGCCACACAGAGAGAGGTCGTTTAGAGATCAAGACCCTTCCCAGGGGTTTTCAGCGCCTCCCTGGCCATCTCGTCACACATCTGTCTTTTCTCACGCAGACAGTGCTTCCTATTCACAGGACCGTGACTCAGATGTGCCCAGCCGTGTCTTTCAGGAGACCCAGACCCAGGAACAGGGACCCCATCAGTGGTCATTCTGGACACCTTGGGCATACCATCAAGCCCAAGGTGCGCCTCCAGTGCCATCCCGCTCCACACCATCAGAACATCGGGTGCCGGAGGCAACGGTCAGCCACCCCCCTCCCGTGGGTACAGAGGAGGCTCTCATTCAGCCGACAGTGTCTCAAATTTTACCCGAGACTGATATTGCTCAAGAACAGGAGCCCATGCAGGACCCTCTTGTCCCTGGCCTTTCCTCTTCCTCCTCTCCAGATGAAACGGTGGCAGGGACATCCTCCTCGGCCCCTCCTCCAATTGACCTGTGGGCACATCAGGACCTCCTGAGGCGGGTGGCCCTGAATCTTCAGGTGTAGGAGGTCTCGGAGATAGAGGACCCGGTGGTGGATATCCTGTCAGCTGACACCCCCACAAGAGTGGCCTTGCCGTTTATCCGTATGATACAAGCAAACGCCGATACCATCTGGCAATCTCCATCATCTATTACGCCCGCAGCCAGGGGAGTTGAGCGGAAGTACATGGTACCCTCTAAGGGGTATGAGTACCTGTACCTGCACCCTGCTCCCTTGTTGTGCAGTCAGTCAGTGAAAGGGAACGCCATGGCCGACAGGCTCCTGCTCCAAAATCAAAGGAGGCTAGGCGCATGGACTTATTGGGCCGCAAGGTATACTCTACTGGGGGCCTCCAACTCAGAGTGGCAAACGAGCAAGCCATGCTCAGCCGGTACAATTATAACACCTGAACGGCGTTTGAGAAATTCAAGGAGTTCGTTCCCCAAGACTCCCGCCCACAGTTTGCTGCCCTTTTGGAGGAAGGGAAGAAGGTGGCGAGAACTTCTCTCCAGGCCTCCCTGGACGCAGCTGACTCCGCAGCCAGGACCCTGGCTTCAGGTGTCGCCATGAGGCGGATATCATGGCTTCAGGTCTCAGGCCTTCCACCTGAGCTACAAACCACCATACAGGACCTGCCCTTTGACAGTCAAGGCCTATTCTCTGAAAAGACTGACCCTAGGCTGCAGAGCCTTAAGGACAACAGGGTCATCATGTGCTCCTTCCGTCCCCAGCCTCACCGCCCTTATCCCCCACCTAGACCGAGACAGGACTTCAGCAGAGGGCATGGCCGAGGCAATCATAGATGGCGGTCTGGACCCCAAGAGAGCCAGAATCAGGGTCCCTCCAAACCACCTGCGGGGCCAAAGCCAAACTTTTGAAGGTGCGCCCGAAGATGGCATACCAGTTTCTTTCCAGGATCCTTTACCTCCCTTTTCCAACCGCCTCTCCTTTTTTCTCCCTACGTGGTCCCAGCTAACTTCAGATCGTTGGGTCCTACACACAGTGGAACTTGGGTACTACCTCCAGTTACCTGTCCCTCTTCGGGACCCCTTCAAGCATTCCTTCTTACAAGAGGTGCGCACGCTCCTTACATTGGAGCCTGAGGACGTCCGGAGATGAAAGGGAAGGTTCTTCTCCGCTATTTCTATCCAGGCGCAGGGAGGTTCTCGACCTATCTAAACCTGCGAGCTTAACATTATTGTAAAGTTTGCGTTTGCATGTGCTATCTTGCGGTCAAAATCACCACTCGGCTTGGATGCCGGAGTGTGTGCGCCTCGACTGAAAGGACGCGTATTTTCACATCGCCATTTATTCTCCACACAGGCGGTGACATTTGGTTTGTAGCCAACCTCAGAATTTCCCAGTTTCGGTCTACCGTTTGGGCCTCTCTAGCCGAGAGTTTCCAGTCTGCTGTAGTTGCTGCCTCCCTTTGCGCGCCGTACCTTTTCGTATTCACGGTTGGCTTATCAGGGGACTCGAGGACACAGGCACCCATCATATTAGGCATCGTCAACTATTTAGTCTAGGCCTGGAGTGATCGTAAGAGAACCATTGGTTCCCACAGCGGATGACTTATGGGGCATCCTGGACTCGAATTCTCACGGATGTTAGCCTGCTTACCACCGACTCGGTTTCAGGCAATGGTAACAATTATCCAAAGCCTACAAAACTTCCCAACGACTTCAGCTCGCACTTGTCTCAGTCTATTGGGTCACATGGCTGCTTGCACGTTCATGACCAAACACGCCAGGCTACGCCTCCATCCCCTCCAATCTTGGCTCAACTCGGTATACCACCCGGGCAGAGACGCCATAGACATGATAGTCACCATTCCCCGAAGCATCTTAGGCTCCTTCGACTGGTGGCTAACGCCCTCCCTGGTGTGTGCAGGGATACCATTCCATCCATCCCAGCCTTCCATGGCCCTGACGATGGACGCTTTATCTCTTGGCTGGGGTGCCCACCTCGGACATCTTCGCACTCAAGGCCTTTGGTCATCTCAGGAGCTGGCCTTGCACATCAATGTCCAAGAGCTGAGATTAGTCCACCTTGCATGCCAGGCGTTTCAACAGCACTTACAAGGCCGCTGTGTCTCAGTGTTCACAGACAACACAACGGCCATGTATTACATAAACAAGCAGGGAGGGGCACAGTCCTCCCCCCTTTGTCAGGAAGCCATCCAGCTTTGGGACTTCTGTATAGCCCACTCAATAGACCTGGTAGCGTCTTTTCTCCCAGGGGTTCGGAACACTCTGGCGGATCGACTCAGCAGATCCTTCCTGTCTCACGAGTGGTCAATTCGTCCGGACATTATTCATTCCATTTTCCGGAAGTGGAACTTTCCCCGTATAGACCTCTTCGCTTCCCACGAGAACAGGAAATGCCAGATGTTCTGCTTCTTCCAAGGCCTCTCCCCGGGCTCAGTCTCGGACACTTTCCTGATGCCGTGGACAAGCCAACTGCTTTATGCCTTTCCACCATTCCTGCTGGTTCACAGGATCCTGATAAAGCTCCGCAGGGACAGAGCTCGCTTGATCGTGATCGCTCCAGCATGGCCCAGGCAGCACTAGTACACCATGCTGCTCGACCTGTCGATAGCCAACCCAATTACCCTGCCTCTTCGCCCAGACCTCATAATGCAGGACCACGGCAGACTTCGCCACCCAGACTTGCAGTCCCTTCACCTCACAGCATGGCTGCTGCGTGGTTAAGCCAGTCCGAGTTACGTTCCTCTGCCTCAGTACAACAAGTACTCCTGGGTAGCAGGAAACCTTCCACTCGGTCAACGTATCTGGCCAAGTGGAAGCGTTTCTCCTGTTGGTGCGAAACGCAGAATATCACTCTCACTCAAGTCTCGATCCCCACTATCTTGGAATACCTCTGGTATCTCAAACAGCAGGGCCTAGCGATAACATCGAGGGTGCACTTGGCGGCCATCTCTACCTTCCACCCAGGAGAGAGTGGCCACTCCGTGTCCTCGCAACCTATGGTTTCTAGGTTCCTCAAGGGCTTGGAGCGCCTATACCTCCAAGTACGATGCCCCGTCCCAACCTGGGACCTCAACCTGGTTCTAACCAGACTCATGTCTGCTCCATTTGAGCTGTTAGCAACCTGCTCGCTACTATGTCCTGGAAGACAGCTTTCCTCGTAGCCATTACATCAGCCGGACGAGTCTCCAAGCTTCGGGCTCTCACGGTGGACCCACCGTATACTGTGTTTCACAAGGACAAGGTGCAGTTGCGACCACACCCAGTGTTCCTTCCTAAAGTGGTTTCAGCCTTTCATGTAAACCAGGATATCTTCCTTCCGGTCTTCTTTCCGAAGCCACATTCATCACGACGGGAGCAGCAGTTGCACTCCCTAGACGTCTGTAGAGCGCGCTCATTTTATATCGAGCGCACAAAACCCTTTCGTAAAATGCCCCAACTCTTCGTCGCGGTGGCAGACCAAATGAAGGGCCTACCTGTCTCCTCCCAGAGGATCTCATCTTGGGTGACCGCGTGCATCCATACTTGTTATGACTTGGCTCATGTTCCCTCGAGCCACCTCACCACTCATTCTACCAGAGCTCAGGCTTCATGTGCCACCTTCCTGGCTCATGTACCCATCCAGGAGATATGTTGCGCAGCTACCTGGTCCTCGGTCCACACCTTTGCCTCTCATTATGCTTTGGCTCAGCAGTTTTGCATTCTGCAACATCTCACTCCGACCCCATCGCCTAGGTAAGGCTTGGGAATCACCTAATTGGAATCGATGTGAGCAAGCACTTGAAGAAGAAAAGACAGTTACTCACCTTTGTAACTGTTGTTCTTCGGGATGTGTTGCTCATATCATTCCAAACCCACCCTCCTCCCCCTCTGTCGGAGTAGCCGGCAAGAAGGAACTGAAGGGCTGTTGGTTCGGCAGGGGTATATATCCAGCGCCATAGCGGCGCCACTCCACGGGGCGCCCAGCCGACCCACCGAGTATTGATAGGGTAAAAATCTTCCGATGAGCATGCACGCGGCGCGCGTCACATCTAATTGGAATGGATATGAGCAACACATCTCGAAGAACAACAGTTACAAAGGTGAGTAACCGTCTTTTATTGTAGAGTGATTGCAGTAGTGCTACCCTTACTTCTGCACTGCTGCTTGCGGTGGCACTGCCTTCAGAGCTGGACAGCTGCAGAGTAGGAGCTGCTGACCAGGAACCCATCTGTGAAGGCAGAGCCCTGCCAGCAGCAGTGCAGAAGTAAGGGTGGCAATACCATACCATACCATACCATGCCACCCTTACTTCTGCGCTGCTGCTGGCAGAGCTGTGCCCTCCGCCAGCAGCCACCACTCTGCGGCCACCCAGTTCTGAAGGCAGCAGCACAGAAGTAAGGGTGGTGTGGTGTGGTATGGTATGGTATGGTATTGCCACCCTTACTTATGCACTGCTGCTGGCAGGGCGCTGCCTTCAGAGCTGGGCACCCAGCCTACAGCTGCTGCTCTCCGGCTGTCCAGCTCCAAAGGCAGCACAGAAGTAAGGGTGGCAATACCGTGACCCCCCTTACAATAACCTTGTGGCTCCCCTGCAATTCCCTTTTGGGTCAGGACCCCCAAGTTGAGAAATGCTGATCTCCCCCATGAAATCTGTATAGTATAAAGTAAAAGCGCACAAAAGACCAGATTTCATGGAGGGAGACCAGATTTCACGGCCCATGACATGTTTTTCATGGCCGTGAATTTGGTAGGGCCCTACCAATCAGCTTCTGCAGCCCTCAGAACTCCTGCTGGCTCAGAAAGAGTTTCCTTTTGTGGACTTGAGCCAGACATGTAATGTTCTTTTAATGGTAGAGCTCTTTTCCCATAAATTTGGAATGAGAATTATTAAATGCTTAACTTCTATTGTCTACAAGCTCTTGCTTCAAAGTGCTTAAGTAAGTGTTTTATGCTAAAAAGAGGATAAAGATAGAAGCTCAGTTGGAATCCTTTGGTTATTTAAGCAGTTGTGAGACTGTTGGATTCTAGGGAAAGCACTTACACTTCATGAGGAGTTGATGAGGCAATGTAATGTACAGTAGCTTTACAGATGTTAAAATTTGTGTTGCAGGCGTAGGCTTAATGCAGCTGGCAAATGAACATGAAAAGAGCATGGGGAATTCACACTTGTTTACTTTAAAGTACTTCACCCGCACCATTGATATTTATAGTTAGTTTATTGCTTTAGTGCTTAGTGTGACACACAGGCTTCCACAAATAATATAATGCCCTTAACTTTTTAATACTGCTTCAGTCACTAAGTTATATGGGTTTGACTGCAAAGTAGCACCCTTTTTGTTTTACTCTCCCAGTTTGTATTAACGGTAGGTTGCATAAATACAAATATCACAGAAGATAGTTCAGTTTTCATGTTAATGGTGATTGCCCTCTAGGAATCCCTGACCACTGTGAACTAGAATAAGATAGATTCAGTTCATATAGGCTCTCAAACCACCATTGGACGGTGATGTCTTTCAGGAATTAGAGACCCAGGCTAGATTCAGAGCAGCAAGCTGTAGATGAAAGTCTTACAGTGCCAGTGTTTTGAGCGATCCAGGTGTCCTTGAATTGAATAATATACATGCTTTTCGAATGGAGATTTTTTTCAGTAATAAGAACAAATGAGCCAGCTGTTTCTAGGATGATTGAAATGTTATAAATACACAGACATTTAAACTCTTTAGATGAACTACTTGTCCTTGGCTTTCTAGGAAAAAGTTTCTCCCCAGACAGCAAACCTGCTATTGTTGTGGTGGGGGTTTTGTTTATTTGTTTGTTTATTTGTTTAAGTCTGGTCAGTTGTAAATTTTGGGTTCTTAATGGTTTATCTTGAAACTGCTGGGGATCTATGTGAAAGTGAACCACCGTCGAGAACAGCAAATAAGATTTTGCTGCATCTTCCTGAAGTTAGTGCATTATATAGCTTGAAAAAAGGGCTGTTAGAATGCATTCTAAGATTCTTTTATAGCTTTGAATAAGTGTGGGCATACAAACTTGTTCTTGATTTCATCAACTCTTCCAGAAATTTTACGTTTACTATAGTTTGGATCTATTAAATTAATAATGTTTAACATGCAAAAGGACAGATGCATCCAAATTCTGATTTAAGCAAACCTGTTTAAGCACAGAAACCAGTCATTTTTTCCCTAGGGTTTTCAGTTACTATTCTAGGAAAAAGTTCTTCACACTACTAACTAGTTAAGACACAGTTTTAAAGCCTATATAGTACTTCATCTTTAAAAAAATTTCTAATCCAGTGTACTTGATATTAACTTTGTTTTTTTTGGTTTTGATTGTTTTTCTGTTTAAAACCCTAAAACTGTTGCAAGTCTGTGTAACAACTATTAAGAAGCTTTCTGTGCCACCTTCTGACTTATGCCAAAATGTCCCTGTTCTGAGTCCAAGAATATATTACTTCTTTTAAGTAAACAGGACATTCCCCCTCCCCCCCTTACTCTGTTCGTAAGCCTGTGTTACATGTTTATTACTATAAAACACTCAGCTATGTTCTCTGGCTACAATCAACTGACATGAGTCAGCGGTTCCGAAGGTTAATACCTGATATGGCCACATGGGAAGGTCAGTATCAAATTACTCCAGTAATTTTTGTTACAGTGGGTCCTCTGTTATTGAGAGGTTCTCGATCTTTGATTCATGGAATGTTTGTGTCCCACATTGCACTACTTTGTGCTCCACAAAGTTCTGTAAGCTCTCACGTGGTGCCATCTTCCCTTGTATCCACCTACTAAATTGTATTAGAAGATAAAATACACAGCTTTCCTATACTGTTCCTTGAAAGCAATTGCTGTAGTTGCCGCAATGATGTTATGTGCCAGGGGCGTAGAAGGGATGTGATTTGCACTTTTTTAAAAAGTTTTAAAATTGCCGCTTAAGATAAGCATGCTGCCAAAGGAAGTAAACTATTGGTTTCTACTTCCTTGAGACAGTGACACAAAATTATAGTAGGTCATCTTACATGTCACTTTCTCTAATGAAGCTTCATCCACCTTTCCTCCCATTGTTGCCATATCTTTCTGTATTCCCAGCCTCTTGCATATAGTTATGTTCAGGGCACTTACCATGCAGCCAAGAGGGCTGAGAGAGCTTCTGTTACACCTGAAATACTAGTTCACTGGCAGGTGCTACAGATTATCATAAAATAGTCTATTACTCCCTTTTTTCCCCTCTCCTAAAATACAGTGTCACTTTAATCTTTTCCACAGTGATTAATATAAATGACCAAAAGGAGAATTAAAATTTGTAAGAGAGTTCTAGCTAGCTATTGTGATATTCTTACACCATTGTTTCCTTGCTAACTGTACTGAAATACCTTAGTCATTTTTCTCTTCCTCTTCCTTCCGTGTAGAATTCTCTCCTTCTCTTTATGGCACAGTCATCTTCCCTTGGTTCATTTTCCTCCTTAAAAACCGTGCCCTTCTCCAGAGCCTCTTGGTTGTATATCAAGCCAATAACAAACACATCCTCCAAATTCAGAAGTTTGGCAATCATTGGGTCCTTTGTTCTTTACATCTATTCTGATATGTTGTCTGGTCTGGTTTTGGCTGTCTATATTAGACTGGAAGCCTTTTGGCCATGGATCATCGCTGTCTGTGAGTTCCAGCTTCGAACACACTGTTGGCACTCAATAAATAACAATAATGGAAAAAGCAGAGGATGGAACTGTCTGTCTAACTTTGAAATTTCCATCTGTGTTGCTTTGTGTCACAAGTTTAAGGGAGCCAGTGTCCTTAGTGTATCGAGATCTTAACATTCTATTAATGCCACTTCTTGTGGCATGACTTTGTGGCCTAAATCAGTGGGTTTTGACCTGTTGTCCGCGGACCCCTGGCGGTCCGCAGACTATGCCTAAGGGATCCATGAAAGGTTATTACCATAAACAGTGCTTTTCAGCCTGTGGTTTGAGGATCCCTAGGTATCCACAGACTATTTCTAAGATTTCCAAAGGGATCCACGCCTCCATTTGAAATTTTTTAGGGGTCCACAAATGAAAAAAGGTTGAAAACCACTGGCCTGAACATAAGCCCAAAAGTGGCTTTTAATGTTAGTAACAGAAAGTTTTCTATTATAACAGCAAAAATAAAAGTTTTGAGCAGTTAAAATGTATTCACTTCTCTGTTTAGTTGCTATATATAATAAAAAATACACACACTGTCACGAGTCTGAAGAGCATCAATCTGTTATTAAGACAGTCCTTGCAATGATAACTGATGTATCATTCACAAACATGTTGCAGATAATTTGAATTTCACTACATTTTCTTAAAAAAAAATCAAAAAAAATTAGAGTTCACCCAGTTCTAGTTGTGAATATAGTCAGATATTTCACTTTTGAATTCAAGCAGAGATGACATTTTTTTCATTATTGACTTTTGTATGTAACTTTTTAAATACAACACGGCTAGACAGATTGTCCAGGGGGATTTGAACCCAGGACTTCTACATCAAAGTATATGAACATCTACCACCTTAGCTAGAGAACTAGTTTCCTTAGTCCAAAGCGTATAATAGTTTCATAAACCTCTATGTGGATTAGATGCTTGAATGGGACCAGAACCACACTGATAATATGGGTTCTAGTTGCATAGTTCCATTTTTATTTGAGCAGACTGAAAGCTCCCTGGGACATGGACCCATTTTTCTTCTGTTCTACATAATGCCAAGTATTTTTGGCACACAACAAATGAAGAATAATGTTAAATGTATAACATTGTAAGTATATTGGGTGACATGAGCTTTCCAACACTGACAACCAACTTTGTCAGAGGATACTTCAGTTTTGTCTGTTCTTCTTTCACGTGTGTTTTGTTTCTAGTTAAATGCTCAGGCTATGTCTACACTACAGCCTGTGTTGGCATAACTTAGGTTACTCAGGGGTGTGAATAAACCAGCCCCCTAAGCGACAAGAGGTACACTGATATAATCGTTTGTGTGCACAGCACTGTCTCAGCAAGAGAGCTTCTCCCACTGACATAGCTTCTGCTATTTGCTGAGGTAGTGTTTTTATGCCAACAGGAGAGCCCTCTCCAATTGGCATAGAACATCTTCACCAGATGTGCTGCAGCGGTGCAGCTGGCACATTTAAGGATTTTCAAGAATCTTAAAAATATTTCACAGTGATGGAGAAAGTTTGAAAGTTTTGAAGACAGGGTTCCAAATACATTTTTTATACTTATAATTTATCTTAAACCTTTCCTAGTACTATCATTAGACTGTGCATTTTTCAGTGGCGAGACAGCAACTTTAGTTTACCCCTTTCAAAGTCCTCAAAGAATTGTATGCATATTCCAAGAAGACTGCACCGAATTAGCTGGGTTTTAATATTGCTTACCTGATTATGATTAAGCAACCAGCTGTTTATAGCATATACTTTGGCATTGATGTTGGTTCAAATGGACTAGGACTATAGGTCATGAAGAAATCCTTGGCAAGCCTATCCTAGTTCTATGTTACCATTGTATTTCATATTAACCCCTTTATGGCCCTGCCCTGCCACAGCCTAAGAAGTAGCTTTCTTTTATGGCAAATATGTGTTTTTAAAAGTTGATAGTGGTATATACTTTAGCTTCCTTGGGACTATAAAAATGCTAGACCTATTTGGTTGCATGTAGCAAAGCACTCAAAAAATAAATTTACTGTTCACAGGAAAAATTAATCTTGCTGTGTTGTATATTTGCTATACTGATTAGGTACCCAAAATAAAAATGTGTACTGTTCAAAAAAATAAAAGCAAAAAAAATCTTTGGGCTGTGAGAACTGAAGGAGTTAGTTATTTCTCCTGTCATACTTTATATAAAGTACCTGGATTAAATGTTAATTAGTCCTGCTTGGTTTACTGTGGAATGCACAAGATTGAGATTGTCAAATATCAGAAGGGTAGCCGTGTTAGTCTGGATAAGACTGAGAGTGGTAGTACAGCCATTTCTCTTCTTTCATGTAGTAGAGCTGCCCTTTTGACCATTTTAGGGGAAAAAAAGACCTTCTACTAGAAGAGAGCAGGCAGTTTGGGGACACAACTATAACTGGGTAATATTTGAGTTCAGGACAACTTCTCTTGACTGATTACTAGAAGTGTTCCATTTTTCATAGATGTTTGTCTACTCCAGGCATCATTCTTTCATGTTTTGTTTGCTTTTTAAAAAATTACTCTGCTGCAGGAAAACCATATTCCTCTGGATTTGTTAGGAAACCCACAGTATAATGATTGTTGCTGGTCACACAAATAGAGATGAAAGTCCTAATGTGCAGCTTTTGGGACATTTATATTTTAATCAGTCAATGCTCGTATGTTTAATTTATGTTGGTGAGGAATGAGCTAAAAATGTCTTTTTAAAAAAACCGAATATTTAAAAAGAATGTGTAAGTTTCTGTTTCAAAGAAAGTACACTAGATCTCAGCATCAGATATGACTGTTAGAATGAAATGAAAGAGCTATGCAGTATGTCCCCAAGATATAATTTCATGTTGCAGTAATTTTTGTTGATCAACCGAACAGCGACATTTAAGGTAATTCACTGTCAGCATGAAAAAAGCCTCCAACTAGAAAAGGCCTTAATTTCTAATGAGGAACAGTTGGGATGGTGTGTGCAGAATTGCAGAGTCAAAGAGTTTTTAAAATATTCTGTAGCTCAGGGACTTGGCTCATCTCAAACATTTGTAACTACAAAAAGATGGATAATCTTGCAAGTGTATGTGCCCCATCTAGGGGCAAGAATGAGAAAATTTATTACAAACAGGTAAATGCAAGACCACGTTGTAGCATTTCCTTGGTATGCAAATATATGCTTTTTAACTTCACTGACTGAGAGCAGATTTCTGCTCTGATTTAGGAAATCAAAGTCTGGCTTCCACTGCATCTCATTTTCCTGACAAACTGCATGAATGTGATATGTGACATAGGTAGTCAGGCTTGAATTCTCTCTTTAACTTACTTTAACTGAAAACTTTATTGCTAAAAATGTAGCTCTGCCACATTTTTCTAGTGTAATTCTTGAAAGTCTCATGGTGAGAAGTGTGTCTCTCAGTGTACAGCTATGATACTTATTAATAGCTTTGTAAATGTAAGTTATAATTCCTGAGTTGTCTGTTGAACCTCACTTACAACATCAGTAGTGAGAGAACTCCTTGTCAAAGACTGCAAACCAGTTTCCTTGTTGCTTTAATGCTGAATGCTGAAATGTATTTTTGTTCTCATTGGGGTGGGCACCATCAAGGGGCTTGAGAGAAAAGGGGATTCTAACTTGTGAAATTTCAGGCCTATACTAGTGTAACATCTATCCAAAACTTTCTATAATTTTAATCACATACATATAATTCAATCTACCATTTTTCTAATAACAAAAACAAATGTTTTTGTGGTTACCACCAGTTTGATTTAAGTGTAAAATGCATTTATTTATACTGTTCTTTCCTCTGTCTCCCAAAGGTGCTCTTACAGAGTGCTATGATGAACTGGGCAACAGATACCAGCTTCCAGTCTACTGCCTGGCCCCACCCATCAATATGATAGAGGAGAAGGGAGACCTGGAGACTCTAGATATTCCCGATCCACCACCCAATTCTGGGCATGAATGCCAGCTTCGCTTGCGCCTCTCAACAGGCAAAGACCTCAAACTTATGGTCCGCAGCATGGACACAGTATATCACATGAAGAGGCGACTGCATACAGTGGAAGGAGTGGAGCCCAGCAGTCAGCGCTGGTTCTTCTCAGGCAGGCCGCTCGCAGACAAAATGAAACTGGAGGAGCTGAAAATCCCGAAGGATTATGTGGTACAAGTCATTGTGAGCCAGCCCTTAGCAAATCCAACCCCGGTGGAAAACTGATTCTGCTTGTTTATTGATTCTCCATTCCTCCTCTTCTATCACATGGGATTTATTTTCTCTGCTCTTATTTTTCCTGCTAATGGATTGGTTCCAAGAAATGACTAGCAAAAATTCCATCTGTGATGGAGATCTGCAGAAACAAAACACAAATGTAAACTGTCCCTTGGGGTTTGCCTGATCTGATATTTTTTTAACACCACAGAAAGAAGCACATGGCAAATGCAATGAAGGGTATGTGTAAGGGGGAAGTCTGTCATTTAAATAATAAAAACTTGTAATAATGCTTGGAACTGTAGGTGGAGCATTGATCCATGGAGAAAGCACTTTTTAAAAAAAAAAAGAAAAAAACATTAAACCAAATTGTAATACTTCATGAAATCGGCACCACTTACAGTTCATCCCAGAAGTGTAGCTGCTCTGGTAGGTCCACTTTGCTCAGTATTTATGATGATTGTTTCTGTTTTGGTTTAACTCATGTGCTGTGTCAGATTACTCCTGTGGCGTAGTGAATCTCATCCAGAGAGAGGTGGACTGAAGAACAGATGTTTGTGTTGTGTTCTATCAATGCTGTGTTCCACCCCAAATGTGGCTCTTCTTCATGTTCAGACCAACCAGTTTTAGCACATTCCAGGATGGTGATAAATGGGCTTGTGCCGTTTGAGGCTTCAGTGTTTGGTAAATACTGCCTTCTGGAGCATTAGGCAATAATTTAGGAAATGTATACACATTTTAATAAACCATTCATGTACTGTACTGTAAAGTTACTTGCTGCAGTGTTGACTTTTGCTGCAGTTTTCTGGCTCATTGGCACCTGAGTAATGTGCCTACTAAATTACTGTAGCCTTCTTGATCCTGTAAAACAGACAATTAACAAAAGGCTAGCTAATTACAAGAGGGACACTGATATGAGATTTAAAAAAAAACAACAAAAAACCGCACAACCTTTATCAACTGACATTGGTATACTAGCCTAGAATACTTCCAGATAAAATCACAAAGTTACGCCCAAATATGATTGAATGCAATTCTGACTTCTCAGAGGACACACTCTGTGGAAAATCGTAGAAAAGAGAATATAAAACACACTACATTTGATTGTTCATATCACTACCAGTAGAAACAGAGGCCATTCCCTAAGTCTCAGTGTTGGAGGACATGGTCACTTTCTAGTCTGCGGTTGTGGAAATACGTTCATTGTAATGCATCAGGAGCCTAGAATATGGTCACTAGGTTTAATATCTGGCACTTTCCCTTCAGAATGTAAAAGGAGCCTTTTTTTCTGGGAACAGACACCTCTGTTGCAGTGTGCTTTTGGACAACATTTATGATCATTTTTCACCTAAACAAAATTAATTAATAGGATGAACATAATGTTGAAAAAAAAATGTAATTATTGAATAGTTGTTACCATGTTAAAAGAAACTGATCTAGTTCCTTTGTTTGGATGCTCTGCATCTCTCTGAGTTTGGGATACAGGGTATATCCTTCTCTGAAACTGTGTCCCGCATTCCGTTTATAAACACAGTTATTTTTAGTTTTTCAGTCCTCATGCACTCAAATGACTTAATTCCTACCAAATCTCTATTTTGCTTATTCAGACGTGGTTCACTGTATTGCTCTTTCTATCTTCCATACCTAAATCTAAAATTGCCCAGAATGGCTTTTATTCCACTGATGATAGTCACTATTTTAGGATTGACACTTTTACATTTGAAGTGAAGAGAGCTACTTTAATTCTGTACAACTTAATGGGGGGTTGTTTACTTGGCAAATAACAGTGTAAAATTGGAACTAGCACAGTTCACTTGAAATTGCCAGCTCCTGAGGTTTTCCATATCGCTCTTAACCTTTTTATCTGTTCACTGAATTTAGTACTCTAGTCTTTCACTTTTAGAAACTGAAGTTCATATTTGATACCACATCACACATGAGCATGAGCTTTACTTTTATCATAGTTCCCATGTTGTATGTCACAAAACCACAAATCACTGTCAGATCTACTCAAGGTAGGTTGAAGCCTGGCAACACAGAAGTGCAATGACAGAGTTGTATGGAGGTAGCCATGTAATTTAGTCCCTCGTTTTTGTGAGCACCAAATTGCTACATTTTTTTGTGAAAAAGGCAAACAGACTTAAGCCCTGACTTGCTTGAAACCTTTGGATTTTTTCACAAAGGGTGTAAAATTCACAAAAGTCAGAATTTTTAAGACAAAATCCGGCTAATCTGTAGTGATTCTTTCACCACATGTCTTTTGCATCTCGAAGGTGGAAATAATACTGGATTTCTGTACAACCAGCTCAAAAATCTCATGGATTTTTAACTGTTCAAATGTGCCTGGTAAAACTAGATTGTTTTATGAAATAAATGTTATACTTTATCTAAGCAGCAAATAATCATTTCATATCTGGAGCAGCAGGTCTTGTGAAACATGGTAGAAATTTTTGTTTTAATCTGTTTTTATAATGGAGTTTCCCTAGAAACAGTTCTGGAAGGGGGGAAAGTTACAGCTGTAAAGTAACAAAGCTGTAACTAAAATGTTGGGAGTTACAAAATCATCATTATTCTTTTGTAGAATGCATTTTCAGAGAGTTTGAGGTAATTTACCGAATATAATTTTCAATATTACAGGTTTCTGACAAACAATGTAAATGCATTTCCACATCTCCTTTGTAGTATGTTGTGCTGTAACATGTAACATTTTTTTACGTTAAGTATTTTGATGGGGATAGTGAGGAGAATGATGTCTAAGCAATTTTTAATTGGCCTTCATGCGTGTACGGGGGTGAGCATTGCCGTATTTGATCACCCATGGGGCTGTTACATAGAAAACATACTCTCATTCCTATCTCCCTTCCCATAAGCACAAATCTCAAAACCAAGCAGTCTGATTGCAAATCACTTTTTTTTTTTTTTAAGTGAAAATGAATATTGGTCTCTTATCCCCCTCTTGAGAAACTGACAAACCTAACCACACAACTTTATATTTAAATACAGAAGATACAACTGGAAACAAAGAAATTTCATAAGATCCATGTTAAGGAAAAGGTTAATGCTTCTAACAGGAGACCATTTCTGAAAATATGCATATATGTGTGTTCATGCTGATGAATGTATTGTATGTGGTTATATATATTCAGTGAATACTATACTTCCTTTTATCTGTAAGATGACCAGGTTTGGTATTCCTACAAGACCCCTGGCTATAAAAACAGAAATGAACAGGACAAGAATCTGCCCCCACATGCATTTATGCAGTTCCACTGGACTCAGTGGGAACTGTGTGCTTGCATCCCAGAGCAGAATTGGTGCCCATGTGTAGCATTAAGAAATAGATAGGCATGGGACACCTTTGTGGGACAAGAAGAAGGAAAAGCAGAACTTTGTGGGTAGACTTTGGACCCCCAAAGTGTGACTTGTGAAGTTCTAAATTGCAGCTTCTGGCCATGCTGTCCTCACCTGGCAGTCATAGTAAAAAAAAAAAAAAAAATCCAGCCAGCTGTAGGGCTGAATTACTCCAAGCAGTTTCCATTCATCATTTAAGAAAGGCAAGTATGAGCACATGGTGTTGTGTGCATTTTTATTGGAATATGTGTACTCAGATTCAGTATGGCCTTTGTGCTCCTGACAAGTTTCCTATGTGGCCTTCATTTGTTGTCTTATAGATTGGACACCCCAATCAATGTGTAGTATCACGTGGCTCAGTGTCCTCAGACAAGAGTATACTAATTGGGAGATTTTTATAATGTGTACACAAGAGTTGACATAATCAGGTGAGGAGTAATAGGATAAAGTTTTCATTAGATCCCTAGGCCTTGTGTGTGTCACTCCTGATTAACTTTGGCCAGGAGGTGATTCCAGTAAATTACGTTTTTACATTCTTATGTCAGTGACAGGTCTGTTTAACACAGAGCTTAAACTTTTGTGCTTATTATTGCAAAGGTGTTGCATGTATCTGACCCAGAAGTAATGGACAGGCTAAACTCTATACTCCCAGAATAGCTTTAAAGGCAGAGGATCACCAACACTACATATAGTCTGATGTAGAAAATTACCAAGAATGGGACATGTTGGATGTGTGTGGCTGTGTTACAGAGTATTGTGTTTTACAAAAAGAACCAAGTGATCGCACTTTTCCATAGTATGTAACTTTGAATTTTGTTTCCACTATGTTGGCCCTTTGTACATTACATTTTGTGGATATCCATCTACAGAAAACTCTATTTGAGACAGTAATATTGAGAAAACACTTGACTTCCTACTTAAAACCAGCAGCCTCTACTTGTCTGTATCTAGGAAATATTTGGAAAACTAAGTGATGTGAAAGTGCAGTGTAAATAGGGGATTTTTTTTATAGCGATTGGGTGGCTAAGGGCACCATGTAAAAATAAAACCACCTCCCTTTGCCTTTCCTACTAAATCAACTGATTCAGCTTTTTGAGAGAGAAAAAGCAATCAGGATTAATATTTGTGACAAAGCAACACATTCAGTTTACATCATGACATTCAATAAAGCGAATGACCTATTAATGATAAAATATCGCTATAATATCAGACATGCTTCTGCATACACATGCATTGCTCGTAAATATATTTTTGTTAGTTTGATGCAATGGTGGGCTGCTTTTTGGAATTGGAATTTGGGGAATTTTGAAAGCATTTCAGCTGCATAAATGTTGGCAAATTAAATGAGTGCTATAAATTTGTTCATCACTATTCTATTCGTAAACGCAAATGCTAAAATTAAATTTCTGATTCTTGATTTATATTTTGCAGAATCTTTCATACATCATTGTAAATATGTGGTTAAAGACCCTGCATCTTACGCAAAGATGATGTTTGGATTTTTTAAAATCTTTTATAAAGAACACATCAGCTCTTTTCATAATCTGTCGACTTCACTTTATAGATGCGTGTCAAGTGTTTGAAATGGAAATAATTTCCATTAACTAAAAAAGTTTCCTTTGTTTTCCACCTGTCACTGGTTGTAGGCTTGCTCGTGAATGTTGGACATCAGACATTCTTTTGGAATAGATTGTGTTTAAAAAGAGAGGTCTAAAGAACTTGCTTTGGGAAACTGGGTGATTTCCATGTACACGGCAAACTTTTTTTTTAAAAAAGGAAGAAATGTATTTTGGGCCAAATCAGTGCCCCTTAAAATTTATTTAATATCCCAGCTAGTCCAATGACAAAACAAACTATCTCTTCAACAACCAAGCTTCTCTCTTGTACCAAAATAGATAAAATCATACTGTTGCATTTGCAACTACAAAATTGTCAGACAATACAAATCTGCCTGTTTAAAACTGCTTCATTTTGATAAAGCATTTTTAATTGTTTCATTCTGCAGATGGCTCTTCTCCTTTCACATTTCATCAGTTTCAACAAATGCTCCCTAGTGGTGTGGATGCCACTTACTGTTCATAAGACATGATGGACCATCCATGATCAATCTAGGGCAATGGTTCTCCTTCCAAGGGAGAAACATAATAGTGCATATGCCACTGAGCCTACAAAAGTCAAATAGTTTGAAGACGTGGGTTTTTTTAAATCAGCTGAGCTTCTTACTATGGACTTTGAAACTCTTATTAAATATAGCCACTGGACTATCCATGAAGAAGTGTGTTCCTATCCTTTTGAGGAGGGCCATTTGTTGGGTATCTATCCAATGGAATGCTGTATTTGTACATTTAAGTATGAAGACCAATGAATCAGAACCATGTAGCAAATTGAAAACTTAAAATCCTGACTCTTGCCTTAAATTTTGTTCACCCGGAACTCCAAAAAATCCAGTTTTATTACTTTTAATCCTGTTTTTTTTTCCCCCTGGAAATTTGAATCTAGCCAAAGACTGGAGACAGTTCAAGGAAATTTGAAGCAAATAAAATCTGTTGATGTGGCTTTACTAAAGTAATCAAATGGTCTTATAGCAAGGACCCTATTCGTGCCTCTCTTCTCCAAGTCCAGGAAGTGTCTAGAAACTGGAGATATCTTGGAGCAATGAGTGCAATATTGTGCACTAGTCAGTTGGAGATGTGTAAGACACTTCATTTTCACATGTTATGTGCAAGGGACTTAGGTTCATATCCTCTTTGCCTCATGGTAGTGATTTCCAAAGATGGCTGGTACCATCAAGTTTGTACTTCTTGAAATATCTTCTCTTTTATGGTAAATCTCTTTTGTACGCAGTTTGTGTGCCATGTATCAAAGAAATATTCATATTACGTAGGATAAGGTGCTAGATAATTTGGTACTGATGCAGACAAATATGATTTCAACAGCTATTGAGAGAAGGATGAGGGGATTATAGTGATGTGACTTTTTCCCCTCTCCCTGCCACCCTTGTAACTTTTAAATCTTTTAGCACTGAACACACTGGTTGTGTGAAACATGCTTTTTCCTCCCTGGCTAGTTCAGTCCAATGATTAATTCTTTAGCCTATCTGGAGATGCTGTGAACATTGAGTTACATTAAGATGCATTGTATATTTTTATGTTGTACCTCTGTTATTTGGTTGACATATCACAGTAGTGTGCGCACATATTTTTTAATCAATTGCAAAGCACAAGTAGGTTGTCTTTAAACTTAAATTATGTGAATTTTTTTATATAGCTAGGCGTCTATAACATTGAGAGCAAAACCTGAATTTCTATGAGTCAGAAACTGTACAAAACTTCTTGTATTAAAAAAGCAAAGAAAAACCAACGATTTCTTTTTTCTGGATTTAAAAATAAAATTAATACTGGAAACACCATGCCTTAAGAAACAAACTGAGTGTTTTTCTCTTTTTAAGTTATTGGAATGTGATTTAACTCCCAGTTGTATTTCTGCAATCTTTTTATTACACTTTTGCCCATGGATGCTTAAGATATTCAGGTCATAAAAACAAATGTATCATTCAGCAGCATCTCACACAATTTGTCTGTCAGGAATAGTGTAAAATAGGGTATTCAATCAGTGAATGAATCCAGGTCCCTGAGGAGTGGGGTAGGGAACCAAAGGTCAAGTCCAACACTTGAAAGTGTAATGTGTGATATTACACACAGAGTCTGGTATTGTGGGCTTTATGGATGGAGGGAACCGTTAAGTAATTTATTTGTGAAGTTGCCCTTTAATATTAAGTGAAATGTTAGGTGGATCTCTTAGGGCATGTCTACATGGTGCCTTAGTCTACATCAGAAGGAGTAAATTTGAATATGCAACAGCACGTCATGCACTAACTGGCATGGATGGACCCACGGGCACGCACTAAAAGTTCCCTAATGCATATTAATACAGTCCCATTTCAAACAGTACTACACAGCGCACAAGCAGGGTCCACACAAGCCAGTGCATGAACACTAGTGCACAGCAGAATTTGTACCCCTCTAGTGTGGATTAATACACCATGTAGACGAACCTTTAGTTGGGCCCATTTTTATAGTCTTAACTGCCTATCATGTCAAAAGAGCTTGAATCATCCTGGGTAAGTTGCTTTGCTCCCTTTATCATCCTTACAGTTAGTGTCACCTGTTTAACCTCTTTTTGGAGAGAGTGTTTTCATAACAGAATATAGAAAAAATAATGTAAGAACTAAATATAAAGATGTGTGAGGATTTTTCTGTGTCTCCTTCCTGACTCTCTCCTTTTTTGATGGGGAAGAACAGGAGCACAGTCTACTCCTGCTACCTATCCTTTGAGTGTCACAGCTGCTATCCTTCCTCTTCTGGAATGGGCAGATGTTCCTTTGGAGCCCAGTAATGGCAAGCACTTCATATTTTGAAGGTTTGGCATGTCAAGATGTTGAGACAACACTCTCCACTTTTGACAGTGCCCTTCAGGTAATAGATGGTCACTTGTAATGTGGCAATAAAGACACACACAACTTTTTGCTAGTGTCCAGAAGCCCAGTGCAGGAAATGGGCGTTAGGTCTATATTTACAGTAACTGATGTACCACCTAACGGGAGAGAGAATTAGTCAAAAGTGCACAGCAGTTGAAATTCCTCAGTCGCTACTCCCTACAGACACAAAACAGTGGGGTCTAATGCTTGTTCACTCCTACTAATGAGGTTGTGTGTATAAGAGATAGAGATGTAAATATTGTTTAAAAAGTTAACCGTTTAAATGATTAAAATTATATTGGTTAACTGATTAACGGGAGAGGGGCTTGGGTTGCTCCGGCTGGGGCTGAGGTTAGCTTGCCGGCTAGGGTTGGGCGGCCGGGGCTGGGGTTCCTCTGGCTGGCATGGGGTGGCCAAGGCTGGGGCCACTCCAGCCAGCACGCACGGGGATAACATTTAAGGTCGGTTAATGGTAAGTCTAATGCTTACCAATGAACCATTTTACATCCCTAATAAGAGACTATGCCAATGCAAACCACTGTCCAGTTGCAGCAGTTCTGATTGTATTGTCAACATACAATTTATGGCTGCTGTGTGTGTCCAAAATACTCTCCTCACTCCTAATGAGTACGGAATCAATTTACTATTTGTACTTGCGAATGTATTTTCTTTTTTATTTGACTATTCAGCTATATCTCATTCTACCAGGTTACATAATATATTATAAATGGGCCAGCATTGCTTAACTGCAGTAGGTGTTAACCCTGCTGAACTGGTCTAATTCCAACAAGGTAATTACGTTCTGCCTGCCAGCACTCCATCTGAGGTTTGGATATTGCATTCTTCCTTCTGCTCCTAAGCTCTTGTGTAGTGTACTGTGCATCATAGCAAAGGCTGACGGAGTTTGCTCCGAGTGGGTCACATTATAGTGGTAGGTGAAATGATTCCTATGTTAAGGACCTAATTCTGTTCCTCTCATCAGTAGAGCTGGTTAAGAAATTTTTGACTAAATGTTTTTATTGGAAAATGCCACTATGTTTCTGCTCAAAGTTTTAGTTTCAATGTATCTATTCAGATGAAACATCTATGCGGAGATTTGGCAGGCCTGGGATGGAACTTCTGATCAGAGAGGTACTCATTCCAGAATCACAAATAGCCTAATGATTAGTCACTCACTGGAATGTGGGAGACCCAAGTTCAAGTCCCAGCTGTGAATCAGGCAAACCAGTGTTCCCCTCCATATTTTTTATTCCTGCAAACTGGAATTCTTGTTTTCTGGACAGCCCTAGTTGTTACATCTGGAGGAAGTCTACTGCAGCTCATGCAGTGTGACACCAGTTTAAACCAGTGTATACAAGAGGGGAATCTGGCTGAAAGTTTAGTTTTGACAGTTCTTCAGAATCTTTTGGTAAAAAGTGATAAACACAAAGATAACTTTACTAAAAGGGGCCAGCGTTACAACAGCCATTCCATCTTTGTCAGGTTCGAAAACATGAATTGATCTCTCTGAATAACCTCAAAACTGGGGCTTCAACGACTTCATTGTCTTGAGTCCTGGGAATACAGCCTTGGGAGTGGGGAAATAGAATTCCTGTTACGAATTCCTATGCCACCCTTAAAGTAACAACACTGGACCATGATGGCAATTCCTCAGTTCAGAAGCTGGGCCTTCATGTGTGATTCAGCCTTCTTGTTATAGAATTACAGCTTGGAAAGTTCAAGGCACAGAGGCTTAAGTTAAGGCAAATTGAGAATGGCAGAAGTGATAAGAAGGGGAACTGAGTTTAATAAACTGCTCCATTTATGGTTTAAATGGTCAGTACTTAACAAGAGAAACTGCCCATCCCTTCTATTCTCTCCACAGATGGATTTAATTTGATGATTTATTTTCACAAAGAAAAGAGCATTGCCTTTGGCTGGCTCCATTCCCTCACAACAACAGTAGTGGGTGCAGGGAGATGAGACACATCTCATTTCCCCCACACTTATTTTTAATGGATGCATTTTAATATGGACAGAAAACAGCATGGGGGGGAAAGCTGACAAACGTGAATGAATCCAGTATCAAAGGGGATGAGCCAGATGGGTTTTATGTTAAACTTTATTTCATCGGTCTCTTCAAAGGTGATAAAATGGTTGTATTGGGAAAACTGCTCTGTCTGAAGCAAGATGTAATGTAGATGGAGGGTGGAGCAGGGTTGCTATCCTAAAATACTTGAGCAATGCAGTATGGCAGGAAGGGTTCACATGAATGTTAGCAACTGGCTTGGGGTGAAATACGAGGAATGTGCTTGCCCTGAAGTCCAAGCTGCATCAGCTATTCCACATGGGATGACATCACAGCCGATTATGCACTTGCATGCGGTATCTGAGATGGGATCTGGGGACAAAATTATACAGCTGCAATTATTTGGACCATTATTTGAGTTATATATTTCTTAAAAGTTGATGTTTTAAACTAACCCAAAAACCTCTGTGGCTGAGGCCTGGGAGAGAGATGGTTGTACTTGTTCCTGAGTGAATCAAATAGTGTTTTAGAAGTGTAGTTGTTGCATGCTGATCTTGGTGAGATCTGCCCCAGATGATTCTGGAATCTCTTCATTCAACCTCTTCTTTTTCTCCTTCTCCTTCTCCTGTTGTCTATCAATGCAGAAGATTGTAAACATCTTGAACTCCTTGTAGTTCAGTTGCTAGTGTTGGGGGTGGGGGAGGAATATGAAATAGCATCTTAATAAGACAGTGATAGCTAATACCACCATAACGTCAGAGATAAGCCTAACCCAAGATTTGGGATCCCAGCGAGACATACACACCATGTTCCTTCCACTCAAACTTTGGAGAAGTTTGGATCTGAACGTCATGGGCTAGGCCCATCTCAAAGGACCATACTGCAGCTGTGAAGGCATCTCCCCACCATGTGAATATCACTCTACCAGTCCACAGTGGTTGCAGATATCATGATGCTTCTGGGTGGAAATCTGCATTTTTAGAATTATATCTGGCACAACCCCACAAGCAAGCTCTTACAAAATGCCCTTTAACCAAGCAGCCCATAGGCCTTTGCAAAGCAGAAATAACTGGCTTCAGGACCATTATTTGCATTAGGGTTGTGTCTGGATGCCGCAGGCACTAGCAGAGTCCTTAGATTAAGGCACTGTTACAATCTCCTAATATGAGTTTGTAATTAGGGAATATCTAAGTTAAAATGCAACAAGTGGCTGTTAAATAATTTGAGGAGAGGAGAGGGGAAGACAAAACCACCAATTAGAACAGTACATTGCACACACAGTTTGCCACCTGTGGAGAAAGAAGGAATGAACCCCCTGTGACAGACATTAGTCTGTCATTTAATGTATGGTGGGAAGGTGCTTGGATACTACCGGGTGAGGCTGCTTTACAAACCCACACAGAACAGTGATATGAAAGACATGATTATATAAAGCTCTTAATATACCAGTAATCCCCACCCATCTAGTCATTATGGGCTGGCAATTTATCAGACTTCACCTTGGTTATGGGTCTTGTGGAGGGGTTTGAAAGAGGCCAGGCTGATGGGCAGAGGAGAAAGCATGGAGGTGCTTATGGGAGGAGGCAAACAGGCAATGGAGGCTTCCGCTGTTAGCGAGAGTGGCGTGATCAATACAAGAGCAGATAGGTAGGGAGAGGTAAAGTTACAAGCCTGAAAGTTGAGGTCAAGAATCCTATATTCAATACAGTGATGAAGGGGGAGTTGGCAGAGATCACAGAGGTCAGTCACCGATGGTCCCCTATATCCCAAGGTGAAAGTGAATTACCCAGTAAGAAGGGCACCATAATCAAACCCTCAGTCTCCAGATGACACTGATTTAAAGCCCAGCATAACCTGGGACCTCAGTATAAAGAATGGAATAAATCAGTGTGGCAAAAAAAGACTGTCCCCCCTTTCTGCAGTTGTCTGAATGGCAGGCTCTGCATAACCACTTTTGCTGCTCTAGCATAAGGTAACAGGGCAATATAAAGCTTCTCTGAGTGGAGCTGGAGCCAACAGCAGTGTTCAAGAGAGGAACTCTACTGAGCTACATGGCCAGGCAGCAGGACTCATTAGACCTGAGCTCAACTACTGTGACACTGGACAGTTAATCTTTCAGCCTGTTTCCCCTTCCACACTTTGTCTTGTCTATTTTAATTGTGAGCTCCTAATGGGGACTGATCTTGGGTAGATACAATGGGGCTCTGATTTCAGCTGGAGCCTCTGTTTGTTAATAAATAAAATGGGGCAATATTAAGGGCTTGTTATTCCTTGACTCTTACCTCATCTCCAGAGACATCAAAGTCCTTGAATATCTTTTCAAGCTCTTGCTTCTTGATGTTAAAAAGGAACCTAGTGGCTTGGAACTCCCTAGGGCCAACTGTGTGTCTTCCATCCATATCCAGCAGCTCAAACACAGGCCCAGAGTGTTGATAAATGAACTGCTTTTCCAGGTGGTTCTGTTTCAGGACAAAAATGTTTAGGAACAAATAATGAGCAGAGATGTCCTGCTTTAGAAAATACATATAATACCAATCATAGTTCAAGTCTAGATGATAAAAGCTGGTAACCTTCCTAATTCCCACTTGCAACACGAAGAGAAAAGAACTCAGGGCTTCCTTGCACACATGCATGCCTAGCCTCGTGCATCCAGCTTTGCTTGCCCCAGAGCTTCAAACCCTGCTAGTGCTGCAAAATAATTCTGAGCTGGATAGCCCTGGAAATGAACTGAGCACACAGACACTACACTAGGGGAGATCGATCAAAGATACGCAACTTCAGCTATATGAATAGCGTAGCAGAAGTCAAAGTATCTTAGATCGAGTTAGTTACCATCCTCACAGCGTGGGATCGATGTCCGTGGCTCCCCCTGTCAACTCCGCTACCGCCCTTCGCGTTGGTGGAATTCCGGAGTCGACAGGAGCACATGATATATCGCGTCTAGGTGAGACGCGATATATTGATCCTCGAGAAATCAATTGCTACCCACCGATACAGCCGGAAGTGAAGATGTACCCTGGGTGTCCCACTTTCCTTCATGTAGCCAGCAAAGCCACAAGTTGCTCTTGAAAATGACTCTAAGTACTCAGGCCAGCTGCACATCCATGGATGGTCTTTGCCCTCTTAGCAGTGCTTAATTTGTGCCAGGGATGAGCCCCGGCTCCTCTAGACTTGGCAGTTCATAGCCCTGGCACCTCTGGGTTTGCCGCATCCATTATTAAAGTACAAAAATATTGCTTGAGTCCCGGCACCTCTTTCATTACAAATTAAGCACTGCCTCTTAGGATTCCCCAGGATGACATTGCTAGCAGCCTGCCCCCTGAAAAAGGAGAGGCTTGGGCTACAGTATGACTCCTGCAAAGTGGGGAGCTGTGTACAACTCTGGCTTGCGTTAACATTCATTTCCCCCACACACACTTTAATTCTCACTCCACGCTACTGTTTTCTTTCTGAACAGGTCTGACCTCTAATAACGATCACTAAGAAAGAGAGTTGTAGGACAAAGATTGAAGAAGAATCATGTGCTCTACTGCGCAACAGGGAGAGGGTGGAAAATGGTGACCTGTGAAAATGGGATCCTGGTCTAGTCTTGCTATTTTGTGGAAAGTAGAAGGCGCCTGCGGCTCATTTTGTGAGCTGAAGTTTTTTTATTTTCAGTGAGTTGCCTCCAAACTAGGGTGACCAGACAGCAAGTGTGAAAAATCGGGACAGGGAGTGGGGAGTAGCAGGTGCCTATATAAGAAAAAGCCCCCAAAATTGGGACTGTCTCTATAAAATTGGGACATCTGGTCACCTACTCCAAACATAAGAGCATTTAGACAATTTCTAGCTTGTAGAAAGTTCTTCTACCTTCTACTTATCGTTATAAGTGAAGATTAGACTCCCAGCTAGCTGATTCCGTTTATGAAAGCACTGAATAATATCAGCTTCTCTGAAGCTTCTGGCTGACACACCAACAGGGACCCCAGGCTACCTGCCTCGTGAGACATCAGGATGCACACCAGCATGTAGAACTCATCAAAGCCAATCTCCCCTGTGGCATTCCAGTCTAGCAAATCAAACACCAGCATGATCTGATTCTCTGTCAGGTCAGTCACATAATGGAGAAAGTGATAAAGCTGCAGGTCTGGAAAACAGTGGGTTGTTAGGCCTAACCTGCGCAAAGCTGTTAGTAATAATTAATAGGATTTATAATGCACCCACTGCTCCAAGGTGCTCAGGTTACTGAACAGCCAATTAAAATACAGTGACAAACTCAGAGAAATGTTCAATAGTAATAATAGACACACGGTGACATCAGTCAAGAGAGAGGTAGTGTGTGTGTGTACATGTGCAATGTGCCCGTGTAGAGGGTCCTAAAGTGGCCAATGTTAAAATGCTGGTTAAAAATATTTCAGCAAAAAAAATTTCCAAAGGAAAATGACTGTTTTATAAGACAAATTTTGGTTAAAAAAAAGTCCAAATTTGTTTAAAAAAATGTGCAAGCTATTAGAAAAACAAACAAAAAAAATTAAAAATTGGTGGGGGGTTTTTTGTTTGTTATTCAGCTGCCCAAAACACATTTTTCCTTTTTTAAGTGTTTGAACAAAACACCTCAGAAATTTGCTTAAAAGTTGTAATTTTTCACTCTGAAAAAATTAATTTCTTATGTGCTGAATAAAAGATCTTTTCAGATGATTTTTTCTTTACAGAATGGTCCAGCAAGTGCCATGCCTTCGAGGCAACTGCAGCAAACATTCAGTCACGTGCTCACCTGAAATGTGATGATGGAGCCCTTGCAAAGGAATTTCATCTACCCTGAGGAGATACCAGGCCATAGCTGTACGATCTTCAGGGTTTTATTGAAAAGACCCAGCCACCGTCTTTGATTAAAGTTATACTTTCCATTGTTTATAAGTCTTGGATATTGTGAGATGCTGGGTGCCCTCAGCTGCCATTGATGTCAGCCATATTTGAGGGCACTCAGCAGCTCCTAGGATTGGCTCGTGTGTGTCCCTGCTGATTTTGGCCCAGAGGGAGCTGCATGTGCATATTATGAGGCTAGACTTCAGCCCTTTATATGGCAACCAACCCCACCAATCATTTGTCCCTTTTCTGGTTTTTTTTCCTTGTACTTTGTCACTAGCACGGGGAAATGAGACTTGACACTGCAATCAGGTTAGATCACTACCATGGCATGGACAGCAGGGGAACTCACAGCACTTATTTCTTTGGTGGGTTCTGATAGTTTTACTCTCTTTTAAAAGATGTTTAGACTCCATGCGATATTCTTCATCAGATTAAAATGAGAGCTGAGCCCAAGGCATGAAACCTACATCCAAATGTTTGCCCTACTAAGGGATAAAAGGATTCAGGATTCTGATTTGCGTCCCTTAACAGACAAGCTCAAGTCATTATGTTTGGATATGAATTTGAATCAAAATGACCACAGAGCTTTTGGGGGTCCCGTTGCTTATCATAATAATCTTCGGGCAGGTCAAAATTTGGGCTTAAACTCCCTGCAGATACTGCTTATTTTTTTTAACTATTGAATAATTGTTTTAAACAATGTTTAGCTTGACAGTGATATTGTACAATGTAAGGTGCACCTTAAGGGCAGGGAGAAAGCCAACTTCTTCGAGCGCTTGCTCATATCGATTCCAATTAGTTGTGCGCGCACTGCATGCACGTTCGTCGGAAGATTTTTACCCTAGCAACACTCGGTGGGTCGGCTGGGTCACCCCCTGGAGTGGCACCGTTATGCTGATCTCCACGTCCCTAGCTACTTGTAGTTCTTTGCTGTTTATTGTGTGTATAGTTTGAGTTCTTGTAGTTATAGTTAGTATTAGTTGTTGCGTATATAGAGTAAGGGGGGATTGGGGATTAGCCTCCTTCCTCCACCCCGGTGTGGGCCCATGCCCAAGGCACCGGGATTCGAACCATGCTCGGTGTGCCAAAAGCCGATGCCAATAGGGGATCCCCACGACTCCTGCCTCAAGTGACTAGGGGAATCCCACCTTACTGATAAGTGCCGCATCTGCAAGTCGTTTAAACCAAGGATGAAGAAGGAGCGGGACTTTCGATTGAAACAGCTCCTCACGGAGTTGGCACTTAGTCCTGCAGCGTCGGTACCGAGCGCCCAACAGACTGCTTCGGTAAGGAGCGCCCCTTCGGCCCCGGACCACTCCGGTACCGAGAAGAAGACCCGGCACTGACCCCTACCGGCACTGACATCTGCTTAGCACTGCTCCCTGTCCCCAAGACCCAGGAAGCAACATACTGCTTCAGCTCCACAGAAGGAGCGCTCTTCGAAGACAGTTCGTCCGGCACCATCCTCTGCCGTGGCACCGTCGACTGTGGTATCGCCAATTGCAGCTCCACTGAGCGCAGCACCGTCGAGTCCAGTCCCACAAGGGCCGTTGAGTCCAATGCCTGACAGCTCCCTGGCTCATGCTGTAGTTGAGCTTGCCCTCCCTTCTATGCCGGAGACCTTCTCCACGGCAAGGGAGCTCATTGCCATGACGGAGTTGACACGGCCTCAACCCCCGGCACCGCCGGTGAGGGTCATACAACCCATCGGAAAACCGGCCCTGGTAAGGCCACCTTCCGTTCAAGATCACGGTCTCACAGACGCTCTCGATCATGCTGTTCCCTGGCGCTGCTTGAAGTCCCGGCACCGCTCTCCATCGTGATACCGGTGGCACTCACGGCACCGTTTGACATCTCGTTCACCGGCCGGATACTCCCGGTATCAGTCTGACTCTCGGCACTGTGTATCCCGCAGTCGCTCCAGACGAAGGGACTCAAGATCCTGGTCAACCTCCCGGCACCACTACAGTAGAAGGTCCCGGTCTCACTCGTGGTACCGTTATAGCTCCCAGTATCGCTCCCCGGTACCGCCCCAGGATCAAGCATCCAGAACAGTGGCGCCCTTCCAGGGTCTATCGGCACCGCTGTGGCCATCGAGACACACATCGGTGTCTTCGCAGGCTGGTAGCGCATCCTATCCTCAGGAGCGTGACTCTGACGTCCCCAGCCATATATTCCCAGAGAGCCAGAGCTATGAGCAAGGGCCTCATCACTGGTCCTTCTGGACACAGTGGGCATACCACCAGGCCCAAAGTGCTCCATCAGTGGCTCCATGGTCGGCCCCGTCAGAACACCAGGTACCAGAGGCGACAGTAAGCCGTCCCCCACCCCCATGGTCACGGATGAGGCTACGATACCATCTGCAGACACCCAGGTTCCACCTGACACAGATGACGCTCCTCAAGTGCAGGAGCCCCCCCCCCCCTCCTCCTCTTCCTCCCCACCTGACGAGGCGGTGGTGGAAACTTCCTCCTCAGGCCCTCCACCAATTGATCTCAGGGCCCATCAAGACCTTTTGAGACGAGTGGCTCAGAATATGAACTTACAGGTGGAGGAGGTCCCTAAAATAGAGGACCCTGTCGTGGACATCCTATCGGCTGATGCACCTACTAGAGTGGCTCTTCCATTTATCCACACCGTACAGGCTAATGCGGATACCATTTGGCAATCCCCAGCCTCGATTTCACCTACAGCAAGAGTAGTAGAGAGAAAATATATGTCCCCTCAAAGGGGTATGAATATCTCTACATTCACCCACCTCCTTGCTCTTTAGTGGTGCAATCGGTGAACGAGAGGGAGCATCATGGCCAGCAAGCCCCGGCTCCTAAGTCAAAGGAGGCTAGACGCATGGACCTCCTAGGTCGCAAAATATACTCAGCCGGGGGCCTCCAACTTAGGGTGGCAAAGCAACAAGCCCTCTTAAGTAGATATAATTTTAACATGTGGGTGTCCTTGGGGAAGTTTACAGAGTTTCTTCACCAGGAATCCCGTCGAGAATTTACAGCCCTACTTGAGGAGGGTAAAAAGGTAGCAAGAACCTCCCTCCAAGCCTCTCTGGATGCAGCAGACCCTGCAGCCAGAACTCTGGCGTCAGGAGTGACAATGAGGCGTACCTCCTGGCTCCAGGTATCAGGCCTTCCCCCTGAATTACAACAAACTATTCAGGATTTGCCCTTCGAAGGCCAGGGCCTGTTCTCAGATAAAACTGACCCCAGATTGCAAAGTCTGAAGGATAATCGCGTTATAATGCGCTCTCTGGGTATGCACACGCCAGTGACCCAATGCAGGACCTTCCAGCCCCAGCCACACCGCCCTAATGCCCTGCATAGGCTGCGTCAGGACTTTAGCAGAAGGCGTGGTAGAGGCAATCATCGGAGGCAGTCTGGCCCTCGAGGTCAAAATCAGGCGCCCGCTAAACCACCAGCAGGGCCCAAGCAGAACTTTTGATGGGACGCCCGAGGGCAGCCCACCAGTTGCTCTACCGGATCCTTCTCCTCCCTTTTTCAACCGCCTCTCACAATTCCTCCCTGCCTGGTCCCAGCTAACTTCAGATCATTGGGTCCTGCACACGGTGAAAGTGGGATACTACCTCCAGTTTGTTTCAACCTCGCCTTCCCACCCTCCCTCCCCGTCCCTCTTCAGGGACCCCTCTCACGAGCAATTCCTCTTACAAGAGGTCCAGTCACTCCCAGCCATGGGAGCCATAGAGGAGGTACCAAAAGACATGAGGGGCAAGGGGTTTTATTCCCGCTACTTCCTAATCCCCAAGGCAAAGGAAGGTCTACGACCGATCCTAGACCTGCAAGAACTCAACAAATTCATAATAAAGCTGAAGTTCTGCATGGTAACCCTGGGGACCATTATCCCGTCCCTGGATCCGAGAGACTGGTATGCTGCCCTCGATATGAAGGACACGTATTTCCACATCGCAATTTACCCACCATACAGATGGTACCTCCGTTTTGTGGTCAACCATCAACACTTTCAGTTCACTGTACTTCCATTTGGCCTTTCTACAGTTCCGCGTGTGTTCACAAAAAGCATGGCTGTAGTCACCGCCTCCCTCTGGCGTCGTCGGGTACATGCTTACCCGTATCTCGACCACTGGCTCATTCGAGGGACTTCCCAGTTACAAGTGTCGCAGCACCTGCACATCATCAAAGGCCTCTTCGGGAGCCTAGGCCTGATGATCAACACAGAGAAGTCTACTCTGACACCCACGCAGAGAATAGACTTCATAGGAGCGGTTCTGGACTCCAATCTGTCCAGAACCTGCCTCCCACAGTCGCGTTTTCAAGCAATGGCTTCAATTATTCGAGGTCTTCAAACCTTCCCGACAACATCGGTGCACACTTGCCTCAGCCTAGTAGGTCACAAGGCCTCCTGCACCTTCGTGACCAAGCACGCGAGGTTACATCTCCGTCCCTTTCAAACCTGGCTTGCTTCAATATACCAACCACGCAGAGACAGCCTGGACTCGGTGCTCACTATTCCCTGGAAGGTTCTGGGCTCCCTAATCTGGTGGCTAAACCCCACTCTAGTCTGTGCAGGGATGCCATTCCACCCTCTGCAACCCTCGATGGCCCTAACCATGGACGCATCATCTCTGGGTTGGGGTGCCCACCTCGAGGGCCTTCACACTCACGGCCTCTGGTCGCCTCAAGAGCTGGCCTTGCACATCAATGTGCGGGAGCTGAGAGCAGTCCGTCTAGCATGCCAGGTGTTTAGAGACCATCTCCAAGGCCATTGTGTATCAGTGTTCACGGACAACACAATGGCCATGTTCTACATAAACAAGCAGGGTGGAGCATGCTCCTCCCTCCTTTGTCAAGAAGCCGGCCACCTCTGGGACTTTTGCATAGCCCACTCAACCGATTTGGTAGCATCTTTTCTCCCAGGAATCCAGAACACTCTGGCGGATCACCTCAGCAGATCCTTCCTGTCTCACGAGTGGTCGATTCATCCGGATGTCATCCATTCTGTTTTCCGGAAGTGGGGGTTTCCCTACATAGATCTCTTTGCCTCCCAAGAGAACAGGAAATGCCAGGTGTTCTGCTCCTTCCAGGGAGGCTCCCCAGTCTCCCTTTCAGATGCATTCCTGATCCCGTGGAAGAGGCACCTACTCTATGCCTTCCCACCGTTTCCGCTCATCCACAGAGTCTTACTCAAGCTCCGCAGGGACAGCGCCCACCTGATCCTGATTGCTCCAGTGTGGCCGAGGCAGCACTGGTACACCATGTTGTTCCACCTCTCAGTGGCAGACTCGATGCCCCTGCCGCTCTGGCCGGATCTCATAACACAGGACTTCGGCAGGCTTCACCATCCGGATCTGCAGTCTCTTCACCTCACAGCATGGTTGCTGCGTGGTTGAGCCAGTCTGAGTTGCATTGCTCTGCCTTGGTCCAACAGGTGCTCTTGGGCAGTAGGAAGCCTTCCACTAGGATGACATATCTGGCCAAGTGGAAGCGTTTCTCCTGCTGGTGTGCTCAGCATAACTCAGTCCCCAGGCAGGTGTCCATTCCTACTGTCCTGGACTACCTCTGGTCCCTGAAAGAACAGGGCCTAGCAGTCTCTTCCATAAAGGTGCATCTTGCAGCCATCTCTGCCTTCCACCCAGGCGAAAATGGTCGATCAATCTTCTCTCACCCCATAGTTTCAAGGTTCCTCAAGGGACTGGAACATTTGTACCCTCAAGTCAGACGCCCGACCCCTACCTGGGATCTCAACCTGGTGCTAGCCAAGCTTATGGGTGCTCCTTTCTAACCACTGGCCACCTGCTCGCTGCTGTACTTTCCTGGAAGACAGCCTTCCTTGTCGCTATTCCTTCGGCAAGACGAGTGTCTGAGTTTCGGGTCTTGACAGTGGACCCCCCATATACGGTATTCCATAAGGACAAGGTACAGCTGCGACCACACCCTTCCTTCCTCCCTAAGGTGGTGTCCGCCTTTCATTTCAATCAAGACATCTTCCTCCCAGTCTTTTTCCCAAAGCCGCACCCATCGCATCGGGAACAACAGCTGCATACCCTAGACATTCGCAGGGCTCTCGCCTTTTATATCGAGAGAACAAAACCCTTCCGAAGGTCACCTCAGCTCTTTATAGCTGTGGCAGACTGGATGAAAGGCCTACTGGTCTCATCCCAATGAATTTCATCTTGGGTAACATCCTGCATCCGTACATGCTATGATTTGGCTCACGTTCCGGCTTGCCACCTCACCGCCCATTCTACTCGGGTTCAAAGCTTCATCTGCCACCTTCCTGGCCCATGTTCCTATCCAGGAAATATGTCAGGCAGCTACCTGGTCATCGATTCACACCTTTGCCTCACTTTATGCATTGGTTCAACAGTCCAGAGATGATGTAGCCTTTGGCTCAGCAGTTTTGCATTCTGCAACATCTCACTCTGATCTCGCTGCCTAGGTAAGGCTTGGGAATCATCTAATTGGAATCGATATGAGCAAGCACTCGAAGAAGAAAAGATGGTTACTCACCTTTGTAACAGTTGTTCTTTGAGATGTGTTGCTCATATCCATTCCAAACCCGCTCTCCTTCCCCTCTGTCAGAGTAACCGGCAAGAAGGAACTGAAGGGCCGTTGGGTCGGCAGGGGTATATATCCGGCGCCATAACAGTGCCACTCCAGGGGGCAACCCAGCCGACCCACTGAGTGTTGCTAGGGTAAAAATCTTCCAACGAACTTGCACGCGGCGCGCGCACACCTAATTGGAATGGATATGAGCAACACATCTCGAAGAACAACAGTTACAAAGGTGAGTAACTGTCTTTTTTGCAGTCTCCTACAGTGCTCTGAACAGATTTGGCGTGACATGTTTCAGAACGAATATGACTTTGCCACCCACCAACCCTATCACCTCCTTTCATCCCAGCCTTCATCTGTGGTGTTTATTTAGATCAGTGATACTCAGGCTGAGGTTCGGGAGCTGCAAGTGACTCTTTAATGTGTCTCCTGCGGCTTTTTGCGGGACATGATTTTCAAACACTGTGTCATTTATTATTAACCAATCAGGCTGCTTTTACTATGTTATTATCCAGTTGTAGTTGATAAAATAATAATACTTGGTCAGAATAACCAAGAAATTACATATACACAGAGAGAGAAAGAGAGCAAATAAAACAATTAATTCACAGTCCTGTGGCTCTTTTGGGTTATGTTGGTCACTAATTTGGCTCCTGAACCACTGAGTTCTGAGTATCACTGATTTATACTGTAAGCTCTTTGGTGCAGAGACTTTCTTTTATTGTGTGTTTGTACAGTGCCTAGCACACTGGTGGCTTAGTCCTGATTGGGGCTTTTCAGTGCTAACCAAGTGCTAATGATGAATAATAATGATGGTGATGATGCCACACAAGTTAATTTAAATTGCAGGACTGTCAGCTTTAAGAGGAACCAGGGAGAGAGAGAGAAAAAAAAGTTAACATCTCAGGCAAGAGCTGAACAAATTTCAGTTACTGCAACCATGCTAGTAGGTTGGGTATGGGGACTGGGTATTATTTCAGCATCTGATGTGTTACCAGTCATATAACCTTTCAGAATGGATGGAAAGTGCTATATCACTCAAGACACGGTGGCATATGCTACAACTGAAAGCCATCTATCTGGGGCAATTCCAGAACTTAGCATTAACCAAGCCAACTAGTCAATTAGCATTACAGAGTGCTGTATTTGTTGTAATAGTTGGGACATGGTATTTATAGTGTCTCTGGAAATTATTTTGAACCCTAAACAGTTTTTAAACAAATTCTAAACAGTTTTTAAATCCTAAACTTTGTAGCATCAGATGATTCTTTTATAGATAGATAGATATAAACATTAATCTTAGTGATAGCAAATTCCAGGACCTGTGGAAAGTACTTACCATTCAAAGTATTCTTTTTATGAACATCTAGGAGTTGGAAATATTCTGCAAGTGCCCTAGCATTTCTCACTGATAATAAGCAGTGTATTTTATCTAAATACAGAAACTGCAGAAAACACCCAGGTTTCAGCCTCATCTTGGCAGTGACTAATTCTGTTTACCTATGATCATTCACAGTTACCTGAGGTGATGCCTACATCACAGCAAGAGAATTCCATTTCGGAACCAGAACACATCATGTATCCTCCTGATTGAAATGTTTGGGGATTTTTTTTTGTTTTGTTTGTTTTTGTTTGGGGTTTTTTTTGCCAAGCATCATCAGATTGTGCCTCTAAGGGCTGAACTTTCCAGGCAGACAGGATGGGTGGGTCGCTGTGAAGGTCTTGTTGCTATGCACAATCAGCCAGTTGGAACAGGACACTGAACAGAGCAAAGCTCTTGCAAGCACCTTAGGCACTGAGTGATCAACCGAACACTGTGGAGCAAATGGCTCTCTACCACTAAGGAATCAGGGTACACCTCTAAAATGAGCATGAAGAATTATTCTTTTATCACATTTTTTTAAAATGCATTCTAGAACATTAGAATCAGACTGAAACTCACATTTGCAAGGAAACGTAGATTTAAGGCCCCAATTCAGCAAGATATGTGTGAGTTCACGGAGTCTATTGTGACTTCAGTGGGACCTTGTTGAAACAGGGCCCTAAAGCCTTGTCTACACTAGGAAGTTGTACCACTGAAACTAGGCTGGTGTAGTTAAAGAGAGGCAACGCCCCTAGGGCACACCTAGTCATATCAGTATAACAGTGCTTTACAGTTATGCCTGTACGGGAAAGGGGATGGCTATACTAGAGTAAGGATCTATGCAAGGGGTGGTACTGGTATAACCCTCTCAGTAAATAATCACACCCCACACCGATCTTGTTTAAGAGCTTGATTTCTGCAAACACTTATTGCTGAGTGAAGTGCTTACTACTCTGAGTAGTTCCATTGAAGTAAATAGAACTACTCACGATAGTAAGACCCCTGACTACAGGATCAGTTTGTGGGCTTCAGCAAAGAAGTGAGTTTGGGGATGTGAATATGTCTGTATCTATCTTGTTTTATATTTAGATTGTAAAGTCTTTGGATTGACTATTTGTTCTATTTTTGTAAACAGGGGTCCTGGTCCAGGGCTGATGGTCCTGGTTACTACCCCAATACAGGACTGGCGCTTGGGGTTTTAGCGCCCTAGGCGCACGGCAATTTTGCCGCCCCGTGCACTTGTCCCGTGGCTCCGGTGGAGCTGCCGCAGTCGTGCCTGCGGAGGGTCCGCTGGTCCGCAGCTCAGGTGGAGCTGCCGCAGTTGTGCCTGCGGGCGGTCCACCGGAGCCACACGAGTAGCAGACCATCCGCAGGCATGACTGCGTCAGCTCCACCGGAACTGCGGACCAGTGGACCCTCCGCAGGCACGACTGCGGCAGCTCCACCAGAGCCGCCTGCCGCCCCCTCTGGCAAAATGCCGCCCAACAATAATCCTGGCGCCCTAGGTGATTCCTAGGCCGCCTAAATGGAAGCGCCGGCCCTGCCGCAATATGAATAATAATTAATGGGTAGACACATGATGTATTGGGAAGAAATGCAAATTAACTGACATATAACTCTGAAAACAATTGGCCTAATTCTCTTCTCACTCCAGTATTCCCAAACTCAAACATTGTATCAGCCCCCCAAAATCATGAGAATAGCTTAAAAATAATGAACTGTTAAAAACAAATCAATGTTGGGTTATTTTCATTTGCCTTCCTCTTTTGCAGGTATGCTTCAGTCACATTTGCAAGCTTTTCTCCAGAACCCCGAGGGCTAGAAATGTATTTTTTCTTAAATGAAACTGAAATCCGCATATGGTCCCTTATTTCCAGCAGCTGGATTGTTATATAAAGCATCAAATATCATGAGGTTCAAGATAAAAATCACAACAGTTGGCTACCTCAGTGTAAATCCAGAATCACAGCAATGAACTCAGTGTGAGAGGAGACTCAGACTCAATATTGTAGGAGGGAACCATTTCAATGAACAAGTTAAAAAACGGAGAGACAAGGTGGATGAGGTAATATCTTTAATTGGACCAATTTCTGTGGTGAGAGAGACAAGCTTTCGACCTTTTCTCTCGCCAACAAAAGTTGAGCCAATAAAAGATATCACCTCACCCATCTTGTCCCTCTAATATCCTGGGACCGACATGGCTACAACAGCACTGTATAAAGCGAAAACTGATCAGCCAAGACCAGTTGGTCTAAGACCTAGACATAAGACTGCAATATCAAAGAATTCCTCTAGATGTCCCCATTTTATTCCAATTTTAAATTTGCTGGAGCTAATTTAAAGTATGTGGAGGATTCCCACCCTGTCTATCCATATTTATAGATGCTTATATCTTTAAAAAAACCAAACACCCAGAAGTTAAATATTTAGTGGCTATATTTAAGAGCTGAACTTGGGGAAGGAGAAGTGATTTTCCTCTGTTGAGATAGTTTTAGATACATTTTTTACACTCAGATGATTCAAAAACAGCTTTATTTTACAACTTCCAACATGTCCTTTGATCCTATATAAGCACTTATGCAAATGAGTAACACCATTGTGTTCAATTGGTCTGGTAACCTATGTAAAGCTACTTTCCTGCATAAGTGCTGGCAGAACTGAACCCTTTCTTGATAGGTAGCCATGAATGAAGATAAGAAGCTGTGACTTTTTTGAAATCTTTTTTTTTAAACTACATTTTATTTTATTTTATTTTTACGCAGTATGAAGCACAGATGATCATGGTTTTCCTCCATGCTCTCTCTTCAGAAGTTTATATTTTAGATATATATTTCTTCTCATCCCAAGACACAGGGAGCAGTACTGTGTCACCATTCATTCCTGTCCATGGCTTGGTTCTCCTTTAAGCCAGCCTGGTCATAACCCTGTGTACGATGTCCGGACATCTAGTTGGGGGTTGGCTTCCAGGCCTGATTGATCTTGGTTGCGTTTGCATTATTTTCTTCGGCATCCTATCATCTGTTTGTTTTCTACAGTGTTACCGCCACTGTAATCTTTTTGATTGCAGCCAATCCCATACACTGATTTCACATCCTACTCTCCTTCTAACTTCATTTGTCTTAAAATCATTTCACTTTACTGTTGCCATCTTCCAAAGAACTCTCTACTGCCTCCAGCCTTCTGATGTCTGCTTAATTTAATGCAACTCTGACCAGTCTGTAGAGTTATACTGTTAGGACACTGATTTAATCAATTTCCACTTTGGTGGCAAACAATGTTTTTATGAGTCCATAATTTCATCAGTTTTGTGCAGTACTTGTTGCTGAGGCACACCTCCTTTTAACCTTGGCACTGTTCAAGCTTCCTAGGTACACATAAGATTTTACTTTTTCTACGACTTCACCTCTATTGCATTTCAACATTATATCTATTGTCCCTTTTCCAAGATGCAACCTCTTTGTTTTCTTGGCATTTATTGTAAGTCCACGTCAACTGCACCAATTTTCCAAGGCAGTGAAGAGTATCATCCGTCCACACTGAATCAAATGCCTTTGTGAAGTCAATGAAAACAATAAACATCTTTACTCCCCATCCTCATTTTTTTCCAATCAACTATCAGAGCATGAATATCTGATCAAAGGAACTTGAGCCTGGTGTGAAGCCACACTGTTCCTCACCTACTATTTCCTGTAAAACTGGTCTTAATTTGTTAACATTTACTTTCATCATGATTTCCCAGTACTGATAATAAGCATATACCACTATAATTATTCAGATCGGTAGGATACCCTTTCTTTGGGATTAGCACAACTATTGCTTTTAGTCAGTCATACAGTACCTCCTCTTGCTCCCATATCTTCTTATATATTTTTCTTAATGATTTGCTAGCATTTCTCCTGCCGGCTTGTAGCAGCTCAGCTGTTATATTGTCTGATCCTGCAGCTTTCCCATTCCTTAATTGCTTCACTGCTCTATTTTTTCTTCTGATGGTGGTTCAGTGTTGAAATCCATTCTGTCTTGCAATCTGGCCTGTTCATTTAGAATGTCGAGAATGCTCGCATCTCGATGAACTACAGCATTCAGCACTTTCTCAGAATGCTCCTTCCACACTTGCAGCATCTCTTCAGCATTTGTTGTCAGTTCACCAATAGTCTTTCTTACTGCTTGCATCATTGGCCTAACTGTGTTTCCTAACAACTTAACCTTTTTGTAGATCATTCTGATATCTTGTTTTCTTCGTGCCTCCTTTAGTTGTGGAACCTCCTCTTTCCAGAGCTTTTGCTTGTCCAATTCTTGTGATTTCTTCACCACTTTGGTAACACTTTCACATCTTCCACTTTCCCAGTAGTCTTGACTTGTTCACACTTTTCTTATCATGTTCTTGTTTCATTGCTTGTCCAGATTTCCTTGTTTGCTTACGCCTTCCAATAACTTCCTCTGCTGTATTTTATATTGCTTCCTTGAATATCTCCCATCCAGTCTGGAGTGCAATTTCTTCATCATCGCAAATTAATGGTTCGAAATAACCTCCAAGTTCACCTTGTATGTCTTCCTCAGAGAGCTACCCCTTAATTTATCAAGATCAAATTGGGCTCCAGCTGTACCCATCTTTTTCTTGGACTTTAATTTCATATTAATCTTTCCCATTAGCAGTTCCTGATAACTGTCACACTTGATATTTGTATAGACTCTATTATCCAGTACTGACCTTCTTTGCCTTTTACTGATAATAATGTGGTCAATCTGGTTTTTGATATGACCATCTAGTGAATTCTATGCAAACTTGTGCATATCTTTTTGAGGAAACTAAGCACTGCCAATTATGCATCTCATCACACGTTCTTAACCTTTCTCCATTATTGTTTGCCATCTCAGTGCCATATGATCCATTGCTATTCATTTGCTGACGATGTCTGTTACCAACATTTGCATTCATATCTCCCATTATCAAATCACATTATGATCTACAGTGTTACCCAGCCATGGATAAAATTCATCTTTCTCTTCTGCTACTTCTATTGGTGCATAACAGCAGTTCACAGTAATGCATAGTCTACGGCAACCTTGCTATGACAATCTACTCAGACACTTATATATTTTTTGCATAAGGTGGGAATCCTTTGTCCCTCTGGGTTCCCACCCCTTCTTTTTAATGGAAAAGCACGAGGTTAAAGATGGATTCCAGTTCAGGTGACATGATGACATCTCACTGTAAGACTTCATTACCCACTTGCCAGCACACACGTATACAGGAAGACTTACAAGTAAAACAGAGCCATCTACAGTTAATTGTCCTGGTTAATGGGAGCCATTAAGATTCCAAACCACCATTACTGGCCTACACTTTGCATAATTAAAATAGGCCCTCATAGTTATATTTCATATTTCTAGTTTCAGATACAAGAGTGATACATTTATACAAATAAGATGCCCACACTCAGTAGATTATAAGTTTTGTAATGATACCTTACAAGAGACCTTTTGCACGAAGAATATTTTAGTTACATTATACTCACACTCATCAGCATACTTTCATAAAATCATATAAATCGCAACATCACAATTTGGTGTGACCCTTCTGGGTTTCTGCAAGACAGGCAACCACTATGCACCAGTCCAGAGCTCAGTGGTTCATAGGCTGCTTCTACCTTTTTAACTACTACCGGAAAGCAATTCTTCAAATCATCATTTCAAAGGAAAGAGGTTTGAATGCAGAGGAAGAACTACACTTCCCAGTGCTCCCTGCGAAGAGGGCGGGGGCAGTGGAACTGCATGGCAGGGGATACACCAGTGCCCTGTCGGGTAAACGATAGCCAGGGGCGGGGCCAGTAGAATGTAAAGTATCTGGCGGGCTAGGGGCGGGGCCAGTAGAATGTAAAGTATCTAGCGGGCTAGGGGTGGGGACAGTAGAACATTGTATCCAATGGGCAGGGGAAGGCGCTAGCGAAGCTCCGGCAGGTGGAGCGGTCTTGGTTCCATGCGCTCGGGTTGGGGCTGTGCCGCCCTCCCCGCCTGTGTATTGGTCCCGAGGGAAACTCCGCAGCGCACCGTCGCTTCTCCTTTGAGAGCCTTGTGCCCGGCAGCTCCACGTCCCTGTCCTAGTAGCGGCTGCTGCTGCCCCGCCCTGCTTCCCCGCAGGCAGAGCACCGAAGCATATCTGCCGGGCGCTGGGATCCCGGCTGGCCAGGGGCACGGCAGCTTCCTAGGCTGGGCAGCGGCTCGCCCGGCTGGTGCGGGGGTACTTGACCTGGGGGCTGGGCTGTGAAGTGTCTCCGTCCTGCGACTCCTCAGCATCTCACCTTCTGCGTTTCTCTCCAGTGCGCCCCTCGCCCCATCTCCCGAGGGCACCTCTGCTCTACCGGCCCCAGCGCTCTCCCGTGTCCCCGGGGTGCACGCAGATTCTCCCCGGACCTCTCTTCTGCCTGTTGTATGGTCGGGGACTCCAGCCCCAGGCAGCACCATGGCTTTTGCCAACTTTCGCCGCATGCTGCGCCTTTCCACTTTCGAGAAGAGGCGATCCAAGGAGTACGAGCACGTCCGCCGGGACCTGGACCCCAACGAGGTGTGGGAGATCGTCGGGGAGCTGGGGGACGGTGCCTTCGGCAAAGTGTACAAGGTGGGTCCGGGGACCCCGCCCCGGGGCAATGCTGGGGGTGCCCCCGGGGGAACGGACTGCAAAGACCCCCGTTGTGTGTGTGGCGGGGCTGGCCTGGGGGAAAACTGAGACCCCAAGCACGTGGATGGGTGCGTGCCCTGGCCTTGGGTCGGCGGTGGCATGGCAGCGTGGGGAAAGGTTACAGCCGGAGCGGTGCATGGCAGCCCGGAGGACTAGGGGGAAGCAGCGAAGAGGACGGGCGGGGAGGGGGCTTAGGCCATGCCCCCTTCCCCGGCCATTTCTTCGCCACGCTCTTTGGAGTCTGAGGCTAAAGTTGTGCCCCTCGGGCAGGGCTGAGATGCTCCGGCACTATGAGAAAAGGGCCCCCTTGGCTGTGTTTACTGTTTATTCTCCAGGGTCCTTTGGCACCAGCCATTGAGTGCAGGTGCCCTGAGGACTGTGGGTGCAGTGTGGGGAAGCTGTAGGAAGACACGCACTCTTTGGAGGCTGCCGCCGGGTGGGGGTCGGGGTGGGAGATGGTATTTGCACTGGAGCGGAGGAAGTTTTTGACTGAGAATCCGCAGACAGGATTGTCATTTTTGGGGTGGATAGGGGAGGTGCAGGCCCTTCTGCCTGGGTGGGTCCCTATGACACTGTGTGGGCCAGTGTCTGGTTGGGAGGTCCCCAGGCAAATACTGAGTGCCCTGGAGTGGTTTTGGGTGCTGAGGAAGATACATAAGTAGAAAAAACAATATGTCCGTTGTGCCAATTTATTTTTTAGCATTATATCTACTATTTCCTCCTCCTGTCCTTCCCAGACCATCTTCTAGTGCAGCATGTGTCAGCTGAGATAAAAGTGTGTCCTAGTAGATGTCGCAGGTGGCTGACAATGACACCTGCAGAGGCTGTCCCAGAGCTCAGCAAATCAGCTCTGGCACTTTCCTTTTCTATCAAATCTCAGCAGCATTGCTGGCTGAAAGATCTCCTGTCTTTGTGCCCTGTTGTTCAGGGCTTGTTCACTGTTTGTCTCCTGACTTGTTAAACAAATCTAGAGCAGTCTTCAGCATTTCAGGAAAAATCCTTTTGGGAGCCTGAGTCAGCTTTGCAGATCCCACTAGCTGCTGTGACTAGAAACTGATGAAAAGCTATGTACTTTGGATTAGGGATGAGAGAGAAGAAAGTGTCCATGTGGGTAGGCGCAGGGAGAGGTGAGATGATGTTTTCTGAGTGATACTTTAATAGCTCTGCTTGGTGTTCCTTGCCCAGCCTCTAGGTAATAGGAATGAAGAGATCTTACTTAGAAGTCAGCACTCAGAAGGCTGCATGCAAGCTTTATATGCTTCCAGTGGTAAAATATTCATATCACTGTGGTCCTTGCAAGCAGGAAACGGTGAGAATCTCTTGGAGTTTGCAAAGGAGACATACCCGTTGACAGCAGGGACAGACAGGGCCGTCCTTAGGATTTATGGTGCCCTAGGTGGGATTATTAAGCTGGTGCCCCTGTGCCTGTCTTGCTCTTAGCAACACGAACATAAGCTTACAGTATTGGAAAACTTGCCACATGCATGTTGTTAAAACCAGTTTAACTTAATTAAGCACACTGTAATGCTGATGGACTAGCACTAAAGAAGTAGCACTATAGAAAAAAATCTGATTTGACAGAATGATGCAAATAATATAATTTTTTTTAATTTGTCAACATTTTATTGGAAATTTTTATGAAGAGGTATTGAAACAAGGATTTGTTTTTAATTAAAAGTAATCTTTCTGGCTTGTTTGGCTGCAAAATCAGTAATAATGTCATTGTATGACAAAGACAAAGTGATGTCTTGTTTGATTGCAAGATTAGCAAGACCAATCAAGTATTCCTGACTCCTTGTAGAGCGAAGATAGTTTTTAATGAGCTTTAGTTTTGAGAAACTCCGTTCTCCTGATGCTACAGTTACAGGAATTGTCAGTAGAATACCAGTGGCAATGTACACATTAGGATATATGTCAACAAGTTTGCTAGTCTGAGTAAACTGTACAATGTCCATCATCGATTTTACATGTGGCACTATTGATGACAGTGTACTCAATTCTTCATATAGTTCAAGTCCATTTAAGTCAAAACGATCGCCGTGCTTCAGGAGGCTCTCTAGGTCAGGGGTCCCCAACGCGGTGCCTGAGGGCGTCATGGCGCCCGCTGGGGCATCTCAGTGCACCTGCGTACTGGCCGGCAGATGAGCATTCACCGAAATCCCACCAAAATTCAGCGGCATTTCGGCAGCAACGCCTCTGGATGACTCCGCTTGCTGCCAATAAGCAGCGTCATCCACAGGCTTCACCGCTGAAATGCCACTGAATTTTGGCGGCATTTTGGCGGATGCTCGTCCACCCCCACGGTCCTTCATCTGGCGCCCGCCAGACGAAAAAGGTTGGGGACCACTGCTCTAAGTTCTTGCACTTTGTCATTAGTTGCTCTTGTTTTCCTATTTCACTGAATTTATTCCTGCTCAGCCCACCTGCCAGCTGAGTGAATGGAACCCCAGGCCAATAGCGGGTTGAGTGGCTCAGCCAGGGTATCAGCCGTCGGCCTGCTCAGCCCACTGCCAGCCTGGGGTTCCTTGGGGGTCCCCAGGTCAGCAGTGGCTGCTGAGTGGGGCCGGTGGCCGGGACCCCGGGTGGCAATGGTGCAGCAGCTGGAACCCCAGAGCAGTGGCGGGCTGAGCCACTCAGCCCACCGCTGCATGCCACCAAAAATCAGCTCGCGTGGCACCTTTGGTACAGGTTGCTGATCCCTGCTGTATACATTAGTATGGAGATGAACATATTACAGTTGTTGGAGGGCTCTATTTAGCAGTAACAGGGCTATAGGAAAGTCAGTCAACATTTTTTGTTTCTCTGATGAAAACTGGCCCACTCCCTTCCCCATACCAAACACAAATAAGTTGTCACACACAATTCTCAACAACTTAATTTTCTGTTTTTGGCTAAGATATTTTTTTTTTAAAAAAAATATTGAAATTGAATTCAGGATTGTTAGCAAGCATTTTTGGCGAACAAATTTGTTAAATGACAATCTAAATGGCAACACAGTACTGCTTTCATCATGCTTGGCTCACCCCCCGCCTGCTGGTCCAACAGCTGCAGTAGAGGAGGAGATAGGTGGAAAACTGCAGGACCCCAAAATTCACCTCTTTGGGTACAGAGTGGCAACAGCAGCAGCAAACCTTCAGGTCTGATCACATGCCAATGGGCACCACCGCCAGCCCAACAGACCATGGTGAAGTTAGCACAGCATCTGATCTCAGAGATGGGGCACCCATGGAGCCACAGCAGCTCATCCTGCCCTGTGCAGCTCCCCCCCGGAGGAGATGGATCGCTGCCAGCCCGGGGTAGAGACACGCTCCCTAGCTAGGGTGACCAGATCCAGATATCCTGATTTTATAGGGCCAGTCCTGATATTTGGGGCTTTGTCTCATATAGGTACCAGTTACCCCCTACCTAGGGTGACCAGACAGCAAGTGTGAAAAATCAGGATGGGGGTGGGGGGAATAGGAGCCTATATAAGAAAAAAACTCAAAAATTGGGACTGTCCCTATAAAATCAGGACATCTGGTCACCCTGCAGATGAGTTCCTTTCCCCACCCTTTCCCAGAGACTACAGCAGCGAAACCCCTCCCTCAGACTGTGCTGCATTCGGCTCTCTCTAGGACCCAGCAGCCCTGCTCTTACATGCTGCACTGCTTTCCGTCTGTCTAGGCTCCCAGCAGAGCGGTGCCCCCAGACCTAGTGGTGCCCTAGGCGGCTGCCTATTCTGCCTATGGCTAAGGACAGCCCTGGGGACAGATGCAGTGCTATGAGTGCTTAACCTTTATGTTAAGGGGCTGCGTTTTCAAAGGCCAGATACTCTATTGTACTTTTTATTGCATGTCAAACTGTAGGCTTGTGCGATGCTGAGTACTAGACAAACAAGCCTGCACAATAACTGTGGGGATGGTGTCTTAAGACTGTTAGAGACTTGTCACTAGATGGTGAAGAGGGTTGATGTTCCAGCCGTATTACAAGACCTGTCTTCAGTTGGTGTTCAGAGTCAGACAAGATGAATTTAGGGGTCTTATTGAATCTACTCATTGGCAATTTTGCAATGTGAACTGATGCTAAGAATTTGATAAGTAAATGCTGCTGAAGAAAGGGTCAAAACCCACATATGTGAAGGAAGCAGATGGGCTGCAGGTCAGGACTGAGATGCTTTGCCAGAGCCCCTGGGAATAATTACTTGTCTGTCTCATGTTGCTAGTAAACCCTTATTTTCTTAAGCAGTAATAATTATCTAATAGTGCACTGTCTTCACAATTACTCTTCTCAGAAATCTTTACCCTGCTGTTGTTACCAGTAGCGCCTGAGGTTAGAAAGAGAGTAGAATATTTTTCTCTGGCTTCATTTTGCTTTGTGTATTGGAAAGCACTTTGTCCACATTCACTTTAACTTTTTCCCTTGTATAATCAGTTGCCCCTGTTTGTGAGAGTCTTTCAGACAAAGACAGGAAATATTGCTTCAAAATAGCAAAAATATGATTGTGAGGAGAACAACAACAAATTGGAACAGGCTCTCTAGGAAGTTTTAAACCCATCCATCACTCTTGAATGCCATTACTAAAATATGGAATCTAATTAAGAACATCACTATAGTCCAACAGGCTGTCTGTAACTGAAGGCATTACTTGCTTAATCATGAATGCAAGCCCCACCCCAAATAACTGTCTCCTTTCACTTGCCTTGTCCCCAGGTACCTGGAAAGGCATGCAGTAATATAGGCTGCCATACTGTAGCGTGCACATTAAAATTAAGCCACCTACCACTAGAGTATTTGGTCATGTGTATCTGCTTCCAGGCTTTAAATATCTACTTCTAAGATTTCTCTTTTTTTATTTTTTAACATGGTTTATCTTTAAGCAAGGGCTTTTGAATTCCAGCAAGAGTCCAAGAACTAACTCTTTCAGTCTCCACAATCAAACTTTTCCGTTGCTCGTCTTCTCTCTCCTTGGGTTTACCCTTCTGATAGAAAAGGACATTGTCAGTGTATAAATGGTTGGTGTTGAAGCATTTTGGATTCAAATGCGTCCGGTGTATTTATTATTTGTAAGCTGATGGGGACAGATCATATTCAAAAATAGTTATAAAGTCACATTTAGAAACTAGACAGCAACATTGTTATAGAGACGCAGCCTTCTGTGCCACTAAGCAGGATTTAATCCATCTGTTCTCTTCCCTTCTCCCATCTTCTAAATTAACACTGGAATCTGGAGCTGAGAGTCATGAGTGTTTGTAGCAAGATGGCCTTGCACAGGATGCTGAAGTGAAATGTTTAGGCATGCCTTATTGTTCTTGTTCATTTGTGTAGGTACACATACACACACAGAAAAATTGCAGCTAGTCAAGATATAGAAAACACTTGAAATCACACTCTGAGACTTGGCACATCTTGCTGCGTACACAAGCAAGTAGTTTCAGACTCCTTGTCCAAACAACAAATTTATTATGAAGAACTGGAAACTTTTGCATTAGATTAGTGTACAAAGTATTTTACTTACCTCTTGCATGAACATGCAGTATTATGGTACAGGCTGCCTGCCAGTTGTGTCCTACCCTCTTTCAATTCTTATGCTGTGCCCATCACCATAGTATGTGAGCATACTGTGTCCGTGTGTTTTAAATGCATCAACATCTTGCTCCTGGCTGAAACTTAACTAGCAAGGTTCAACTCCGGAGCAAATTTAAGGAGGTTAGTAAAAGAAAAAATAGACAACATTCAGGTTTTGGTTTTAGGAAGGTTTTTGTTGTTATGGTGGAGGAGGGAGAACTCGGGTGTGTAATAGCTTTATTAAGTCCTGTTAAAGTGTAAAAATAAATAAATAAATAAAAATATATTTTCATTAAAGAGTTGGTATGGATTTCCTAAGTGTGAAGCTGACCAACTTTGAAATAGTTTCCTACTTTCGTCAGCCTTGTATCAGTAACTTTTAAGGGCCCCTGACAACTTGATGGTTTTAAATGATTTGTTTAAAAAAGATGGTTTATGACAGAGCCCTTCTAAACAGGACGTGTTGAATTCTAAAGAATTCTCCTGTCAAATGAAAATGGCTGGGATTCTCCTGCTCCTGCCTAGAGATCTGTATAGCAAAGGAGAACCTGGCTGTAAATGGGAAGCAGAGAAACACTCTGTGCCACAGGAATAAAGCTGCAAAGTGGCAGGGAAGGACGAGGGGTGAGAAGCAGTTTCCCTCTCACTGTCAGTGGTTGTAATCTCTGGTGTTATAAGTTACTATAGTGTGGGTACTGCATTGTCAGATGGAAATGTGACCTTCAAGCACACTTTGTTATTGGCCTGATCCAAAATCTACTGAAGTCAATGGGAGCCTTTCTGTCTTTTGGATCAGCCCCTGTGAAAGCAGGCCTGTAGCTACAGGAAGCCTTCATTAGCTGTGAATGCTATTCAGTTTATATTAAGGGGTCTTTGCATCCTGCAGTACCTCTAGATTTAGAGACCTATAAATACAAAGGATAACTGTAGGATTTCAAAACCACAGCCTTTTTCCAAAGGAAATGATGACTAGGGAAAAAAGTTTGATGGTGATCAAGGATTATTCACGCTTTTCACTAGGGCTGCACTAAGACAAGTCTTATAAAACTTACAGCCATGGCTCTATTGACTTTTAGTTTTGTGGAATGTAGCTAATTGCTTCAACTTCAGGCAGCTGAGCTGGCTCCTCTGTATACTAATCTCAGGGGCATCCGTAGTGGTGTTGTCCAACATGTAAAGGAGACTCTGAGCCCTGATCCAGCAGTTCCATCTTGCAAATAATGTTCAATGTATTACTTACTGTGGCAAACAGTTGCACAAATATCAAAGGGAATAGTTAGGAGTGCATGTGCCTGTCAACTTGTACATGTCTAAAGACTTCTTACCTTAGAACTTGCTGTATTTAATCATGGGATTGTTTTGCTGTGTTTATGCCTTTTTATGAAATGCTATCGCTGTGTTCCAGTAGCACAGAGGAGAACACCTGCTCCCCTGATAACACTTGCCTGTGGCAGGGTGTGGACAGGATGTCCCCTTCAATAGTGCAGTCTATCCTGCTGCTCACAGTTGCAGTGTCAGTTTTGCAGCAAACAGAATTCATTAATTTGAATTCCTGAACAAAGGTCTTTCAGTAAAAGGTTCTATATCGATATTATTCCACCCCACCGAACCCCAGAAGCTATCTGATTGCAACTTCAGGAACACAAATTAGTGTCTCCTTTATAAAGAAATTGTTATATGCTTCCTCTTTCTTCTTCTCCACCTCAATTTAAAAAAGCATCCATCTTAATTATTCAGTCTGTGATGGTAGTAAGGTGCGTAATATTGTGTACCCTGGAAAATATAATTACTGTTTCAATCTTGGTGTGAGGAGCGAGAATGAAAATAAAACCGCATATTTACTATGCAGCATATAACTGCAGGTTATGCCTGGATCCCATGGTAATAGATACATTAGAAGTGCTTGGACTGTTTCCTCTCCTACGTGCCTCAGTGCTCACTAATTAAAACTGCAACTCTCTGACTTTGGGGTGGATTTCGGTAGGTCAGGCCTGATTCCACTAATATCTCTCCATGCAGTTTTACCGACTTGCACGTTAAGTTTCTAAGTTGCTGGCCGTTCTAAAAAACCCCCAGTAGTTTTCCAACTGCATCACAAAACATTCACAAAATACGTGCATGTTTTGTACGGTCATATTTTGGCCTGTTAATTTTGGCCTTGTCTCTTTGAACAGCAAGGGGGTTATTTTCCATTTAAAAGGAGGGAGAGGAAGAAGCTGCTTCTTTCCTAGTAAATGGGTGTCAGCATCCTAGTGGCCCTACAAATACAACCACTGTGGATGACATCCTGGTCCCATTAAGATCAAAGGGAAAACTCACATTGAATTCAATGTGGCCAGGATCCTCACATAGGGCTCTAAGCACTACGCTTATACCGCTCTGCCTATAGAGAGAGCCCCAAATCTCTCAAACGGTTCTGCAACTGAAGACTTGGATTAAAACGTGGATACAGTATTAAAAAACACCTAAGTGATTTAGGCACCCATTGATTTTCAGTGGGTTTTTAACTCTTAAGTGCCTAAGTCACTTTTTTGAAAACTTTACCCAGGCTCTTTTATTACTTGTGCTAAGTTTCAGCAAACATTTCTCTTAAGAAAGAGATGTAGCATTGGCACTGGCATGCGTAAGGTATTGGAGAGTTTAAAGGGTGAGATGCATATGGTATTAAGCTAGCAAAGGCCCCTGCTTACCTGACTGGAGCATTCACAGTCTAGCTTGTCTGGCCGGACACTAGGTCTCAAACTTCATTCCCATTTCCCAGCTTTGCTTACTTCTCAGGTAAGACAACCACCCAGCTCCCTCGCCTCTGAAGCAATGCCTGAGCATTGTATCCCAGTGCTCTCACAGTGATGTGAAGTCACGGAGGGGCAGTCTGCCATTTGTGAGGAGAATATTGAGGGAACTGCTTCCGCTTGGAAGTTGAGTCTAAGTCAGTCCAATTTCTTACGTTTCAGTTGACTTACTTACAGAAAAACAGCTCCCAGCGCAGCCACTTCGCAAAGTATAAAGGCTATAAAACATCTCTTGTCAGCTGTAATAGTGTTTTATTGCATTTGTGTTCACTTCCTCAGTGGCGACCTGTGATCTCATGCAAAAGTATTTAGTTAACCTGACTTGAGATACTTTTGCCTGGCATTCCTGTAGCTTGGAAATAGTTACTGAAACTGCACATGAAGAAGGTCCCAGAGGACCTGCTGGGCAAAGTGCATGTGTGCTGGAACTTCTGAAGTGTTTGCGTTGTTGTCTGTATTGAGTTTTGTGTAACTTTTGCAAGCAGGTTCAAGCATGCCACCTTTGTCTCCATCAGCGAAGTCCTTCAAGAGGATCTGTGCTGTAGGGCAGAAACAATTCACAATCCCAGTACACCTGCAATGGTGGTTGGGTTTCTAATTGTGGAGGTAGGAAAGTGAAGGGCTAATTTTTTCCCTACAAGGGCCCAGTTGTTCTGACGCATTTCTGGCATGTGGCAAAAAGGCTGAACAATATGTGCCCCAAAATACTGTAGCCTTGGCTGCCTAAGCCCCATTCCCTGGCACTGACTCACACCAGCTATTCAACCCGCTGCTCAGCTGTGAGCTTCCTCTGCACCCAGCTCAGTGTAGAAAGTTGCTAGGAAACCTCCAACAAGTGGTCGCATGTTTTTTTCCTTTAGCCTTTAAGGCTTTTTGACAAAACCACGGCTGTGGGTTGCACTGAAGCAGGCAGGCTTCCTCTCCTGGGGAGGAAGAAGTTAATAGTGAGCAGTGCACAGTGTTACAAAGCTCTTGGGTCTACGCTGGCTGAATATCTCCAGGAGACTTGGGGGGAATTCTTGTTTAGTGGATCCTTGGCTCTTAAATCTTCTCTATTCCTTTCCCCCTGCTTCAAAGCAATGAGGGCCCCCCTGGGAAGGAGCAGATGCATTATCAGATAAATCCATTTGCTAGTCACACTTCCCCATACCCACTCAAAACTGTGAGGTGAAGGCTCATGAGCAGATGCTGCAGAGCAGCACTTTAAAAGTATTAGCAAAGAAAAAGTCAGCTGGTTGGCCTTGCCGTTTCTGATGCACTCAGCGCCATGGCATATGGGCACAAGCTGGTGAGCGAGAAGCAATACTGGGCTAGTCCTTAAAGGCCTGTGACTGCCACCCATCTTTGTCTGATGTGCCATTGCTTTAATCCTTTTAATCTCTCATCCATTCTCCAGGAGAAATGATGCTGGGTTCTCCTTCAGCCCTCAGGGAGGAAACACGTGTGTGTCAGGGTTTTGCATCATGCTTCGATCACATTATTTGCTTGTCTTTGTGATGTTTTAGAGCTGGGAGATCCACAGCCATAGGCTGATCTATGTGACTTATTGCACCTAGTCTGCAAAGCCGGGGGAAGTGTTTCTGCTTCTCATTAACATTTCACAATTTGTTTTCCAAACCACTTCTCTTCCCCTAATCCTTCCAAAAAGTTTCCGTGGTTGCCGGAGTAACCGCTTGGTGCAACTCATTAAGAGTTGGACAGTGGTTTTTCTAATCCTGGCTGAAATTACATTAATAGGACAGAACCCAGTATGTTGCACCATGTTTACCAGAAGGCTCTAAATCACACACAGTGAGTGGGCTGAAAGTTTTTGCTTATGCATTTCATGTAGGAGTTGTGCCTCAGCTAGTGCTTACCACCTAGGACTATTGGGCCACAGACTTGGGCTCCTTTGTCTCAGAAGCGCTGTGTGATGTTATCTTGCCTGCCTCAGTTTCTTCATTTTACAGATGACACCTTGGTCTGTCACTTTGGGATGACTGATAAACTGTGGTTAAACAGTGCTATTGAAAAATTAGGTATCACTAACTCTCTGCTCAGCTTCCCTTCCCTCCCTCCCTCCCCGCACCTTCCCTTAGGACTGTGGGTCTCAAACTTTTTTTTTACTGGCGACCCCTTTCACACAGCAAGCCTCTGAGTGCGACCTCTCCCCCTCCAATAAATTAAACACACTTTTTAATATATTTAACACAATTGTAAATGCTGGAGATAAGCAGGATTTGGCATGGAGGTTGACAGCTCGGGATCCACCATGTAATAACCTCATAACCCCTTGAGGGGTTCTGACCCCAGTTTGAGAACCCCTGCTTTAGGAAAACACTTTTCCTTCTATCCTGCTAAGGATCAGACAGAGCCCCCCTCTCTCTGTCTCTCAGCCACACCCACATCCATCAGCACACATTCACAAATGTCTCTTCCTGAAAGGCCCTGTAGCAAGATAGACCTTGGAAACAGGCTACCCTCCCTCGCCTATAGCCTGGTAACTGGAGCAGTTGTTGCACGTGATTTATGGTGCACTCCATTTCTCTCCGAGTGAATCTAGTGCCAAATGAAGCACTGCAGGACTTGGCATAAGTAAACAAGGATGGGGATAATGGGGAAGGAAACATGCCAAGGAGGCTGAGGAAAGAGTCGATCAGGCGGAGCCTTAAATTGAAACGTGGTGGTAAGGTCCCAGCTTAATGCTTGTTCAGAGACAGGCAGAGTTCTGCAGGTCAGTGGTGGTCACCATAACTTGATACAGCGGTCCAAGAACAAGGGAGAAGGCTTTACATTGGTGAGGTTTGCGGCACAAATAAGAACATGTAAACAGAAGTGAAAGCACTTTTTTGTCTGTGCTGGGGCAGCAATGGCTGCTGGGTAGAATAAGGTTTCCTCTTTCTGGTTTGGGGTAAAACTTTGCGAGGTCTAGCCTGCAAATAGTTTAGGGTTGTGGTTTTGGAAGTAGGGAGGATTATAAGAGGTGGGGTGATGAAAGGAGCTAATGAGCCTGTCTATGTAGGCCTCATTTCCAGTAGGCTCAAAATAGTAGATAGTGTTGACCTTCTGTGCTGACTTGCATTTGAAGAGGGGTAGGAAGGAAATACAAATCAGGCCTGTGATGCCAGTGTTTCTTGTTGTCCTAAGGCAGGTTCCTACCCAGTGCTATTAACCTTCCTCCTTTCATGTGTGGAGGGAATGACTGGGCATTTGCACCTTAGTTCTTACAATCTTTTGCATAAAATTCCTCATAAAGCAACCTTTGAATCCACTTTTACAGGAAAGTACTTCCCCCTCCTCTTCTTCCTGTAGGTGGAACATCTCCCTTAGGAGAATTTATTGGTCAGCTCTTGTACTAGAGATCTGAAGACCTAGTGGCTCAGCTGAATGTAGGGTGAGAACCTAATGCGCACACACTGTCTGGCTAACTCAGCATTGCCAGCATTTTGCTTTGGTAGAGGTAGCGGGGTTAGAATGAGGGTGACATGTTGGGTGAAAAACCCTGACTGTTGAAGTCATTTGGAGTTTTCTCACTGATTGGGATAGGACCAGGATTTTCACCCCTTTTGTACAAATGGGTTCATAGTCACCTGGCACAGTGGTTGTGCCAACCACTCCATTTTCCTGCTTACACGGAACTGACAAAGGACATGAATGACCAAAGTCATTGCATGAAAAGAGTTGGGTAATGTCAGTCTAGGTCTCATTTTGCTACCAAGCGTTAATTCCAACACCCAGTGGAGCGGGCTGGGGATTCCTCTTAAAAAGCAACAGCTAATGGGTGTTGGTGTATATCTCTTCTCCCCTGCCAATAGTAAGCGAGTTCTTGTTGTGGAGTTCCCTGTTTTGCTCACAGATCAGCCTCTCTGCCCTCCCAGCGTGAGTTTAGGCATACCTGTGCCATGGTGCCTTCCAGCAGAGTGCTGGGAATTCCATGAGTCTTGTTACATCCATAGTGCTTCATTCTGCAGCCCTGACCTTTTTAGTATTTCTGTCTCTGCCTGTTTGTCATAGCACTCTGCTGGGTGGTCCCAAACACTGAGTTCAGAGGGTATAAAAATGCATAATTTATTGTGACAAACCTGAGTGACTCTATGGGGCTTGTCAGCTAGGAAACTAATTTCAGCTGTCATTGATTATTTGACTGTTATATGAACATTAACTCTAGCTTCTCTATCGTGGTGTTTAATTTATTGATGCAGACTGCTCAGGCTAAGTTCATTTGAAAGCAATTAACCATTGTGTTGTCCCTGAGAAATATCTGAATGAGCAATTACCAGATCTACACAAAGTGACCATGCTGCATGCAAAGTCTTGTTATCGAAATTATCAACCCTGAAATGCAGAGTTTGATGAGGGAGAATAAACATACACTGTCTTTGTTTTAAACAAAGTCACTGGACTTCCAAAGAGATCTGAAGTGTCAAACTCCTCTCAACGCAGAGAAAAGCTCTTTTGGGCGGAGTGGGAGGGAAGAAGTGATAGAAAATGCGGACTTCACCCTGAAAATGGGGTGATGTTATTCCACTGTGTTGGTAAGATCAGCCTCTGCTTTGGGAGGAGTAAGTGGGTTATTTGGAAGTGCCGACAAGCAAATGCAGGACGAATGAATGTGCTATAGTACTGATAAAGCTTTTTGTTCTAAAAACCCCCCATGCTTTCAGTAGTGATTTCTCCTTTTATAATGAAAAAGAGCAAGTTCACTTGAAGCTTTATCCTTACATCACCTCCATACCCATGACTCCGTTCTCTTTCAATGGACAGCAAGACCTGGCCTCTGGTAGCATGTACATTAATGCCTTCGAATAGTTCTAGGATGGATTTGTCAGCCTCTGAATTTTGCAATAGCTCATGAGGTAATTCAGATGCAAAGATGATGACTAGGTTTTATGCAATCCAGTATTTCCACTTATACATTCTACAGTGTTGTTTTACTGGAATCCAGACCAACCTTTTGCCTTGGCTGGTGGGGAGGCCACATGTAGGAAAAGATTGGACATTTCTCGTACATAGTCATTGGTAGAGATCCTTTCTTCTACAGTATTCAGTCTTTATTCCTTATGTCCATAACCTGAGCAATAACTTCTTGCCTCTGCCTCCAGTGTGTAGTCCTATAAATATGTTCTGTTGCTCTGGGTATTCCCAGTGTGTTCAGCTGTAACATGTCTGGCAGCCACCTCTCTCTCTATGATTACAACTAAATCCTCTTCTTGCCTTGTACCTTTAGATTCTGATCCTTTGCTTGGTTCTGTAGATGTGCTTCAGTGAGTGACTTTTAGTTTATATGTTTTCCAGTGCGTGCTCCTATCTTGCTTTTGCAGTTACTCTTTTTAAAAGCTGTCAATCTCAGCTGCTTAGTGACTTTATGACCAGCACCCACCTTGCTGGAGATTAAAGGCATTTAGGATTTCAAATACCAGGCTATAATTCCATCCATCACTCATCAGTACAATCTGGGCACCCCACTGGCAGCTGTCTGCTTTTTTCAGTATTAAGCAGCAGTCTAGGGATTAATTTACCTTGGGTTTAGAATGGCCATGAGTGTGGGCTTCAAGATGCAACTTGATGCGCTTTGGAATAAGCTGCTGTGGTTCATAATCAGATCGGTATCAGACAGTTTATATTCTTGGCATCTGGGCATTCACCTGCTGAGTTCTTGAAGGTCTCTTATGTTGGTGAACTTCAGTGGAAAAACTGACTGCCTCTGGAATGCTGCTAGCTCTTTAAATGTTGAACAGCTGGGAGTATTTTACCTGAGGGCAGAAATGCTTTTCAGTTTCCTACTTCACCATATTCCAGCATTTTTTCTGGCTGGATAGCTGGCTGATGTTCCTTCTCTGGAGCCCCTATAGTTGGGGAGATGTGTGCTGGAGACAGTGGATTGGCGGCTAAACTATACTTTCTTTTAGAGTGGTGAACTCCAAACTGTTTTGCTATTTAACAAATTTGCCTCATAAAATAGAGCAGTAGGTCGCCATAGTCCCAAATGCTTTCCTCATCAATCCTAATGCATGGCTCAAGCAATAAATGCGTATACAGTGCGTTACCAACATTGATCCATTCTGATGCTTTCTCAGTGCTCTCCACCCTGAAAAAACAAATTCCCTACGATGCATTGTACAGAGGGAAACTGAGGCAGAAAGTTGTACGTGCCCAAGGCTGCAGAGGGAGCCAGTGTTAGTGCCAGATTACATGTAACACAAGGCTGTAGAGAAGTTACATTTAATGATCCTTTTCTTATAGCTGGCAGTTTGTAGAGAATGATATAACTTCAGTTACTCAGCCTGAAGATGTGCGTTCTCATTGCTATTAGGAATATTGTCCTGGCTCCAAGGTCAGAAACTTAGAAGGACATAGATTTCTTAAATATAATTGTTAGTTTGGTTTTCAGTCTACCTTCACGTGATTCCTCCCCCCCACACACACACGCGCACTCCCTTCCTCTCAGTATCTGTGGGGCAGATTCTGATCTATGACATGGCAATTGAGATCAGAAGCTGGCTTGAAAGTTTAAATTATCAATGGCCTGTCTTTTAAATCTGAATTGTAGTTCCATGGATAGCAGTGCAAGCATGTGACCCACTTACTTCCAGATTGGTTTCACTCTATCTATGTCCATGTTGTATTATGTCATGCCTAGCAAAACTCCAGCCAGCAGAGTTCAGGGAAGTGGCCAGCCACAAGTTACAGAAATGCTGCATACCAGACCACAGTCCAAGTCTGGTGTATGTATGGTCTGCATGTATCTGGCATCCTGAAAGCTGCTTTCTAGGTTGAGTAGATGGGTTGAGGTTACATGATACAGCTGTCAGACTGTGTAGATGTAGGTGTGTCGTTCAGCACAGTATGGATGAAGTTGGCAGGTAATAGTAGCTCTAACTTCAAGGATACAGGGGGATGGTATAAGTGCAAAATATTCTTATAAACATAACTGGAAACAGTTGCCTTAAATAGTAGTGGGATTGTAAGTGTGGCTTATGTATAGTGTAATTCTGAGGTGTATGCTATAGCACATTTTCCTAAAGCTCATGCAGTAGGAAGACCTACTGCAAATTCAGACCTGGAGTGAATACGTGGAGCTCGGTAGAAGAAAACTCACCTGACTGTAGCAGATTTGGATTTGGCCTCTCCAGTGCAGTCACTTGGGGAAGGCAATTCAGTGCATAGGGGTTAGACTCCAGTCCAGAAACCTGAATTCAGTTTCCAGTTCTGCTACTGACCTGTGTGGTCTTGGGTAAATCACTTTGCCTGTGTGCCTCAGTTTCCCCCTAGAAAGCATGGGGAATTAGTGTCCTTTTGTGAACGCTTTGAGACCCTCTGAAAAGCATGGTGTAAGTGCTGCTTATTCATAGCAATGGGCCCACAGGGCAATGCTGGTTTCGACATACAGATTCCCTTTCTTGAGTCACTGGTTCACTGGGTTTGAAATGGGAGCAGCAGGTGCTCTGACTACTGGCTCAGAAAGTTATCTGCTCTTATGCAGACTTCCTCTGAAATGTGACTTTGTAACTTCCTCTAGCAGTGTTCAGTAAATCTGCCTTCTCTGCCCAGCTGGCCTGCAGGCAATGGAGGAGAGAGGGCTCTGCTCTTTCTGTCTCTGCTGCTGAGCAGCTCCAGCCTCATCTTCCCTGAACCGATACCGGTAGTCTTCTACTTCCATTAATGGGGAGAAGAGAAGAGGAAGCTGAGATAGTCAAAAATGTAACTGCTTCAGTGCTGCCTAAAGTACAATGCCTGACTGGAAAGCTAGCAGTTCCTGTGCTGTTAACCCAATTGAGAACAGCCTTAAAGTCTCATTGGGTATGTCTACACTGCAATTAAAAACCTGCAGATGGCCCTTCTGACTCAAACAGCCCCTTAGCCTGTGCCCCTTAATTGTGTCTGTTTAATCTGTTTAGTAGGGCTGTGCACTTTGAGTCTTAGGCCATTGTGTGCTAGTCCGTTACTGCTCACTGGGTTTGGCTAGATACAAGCCAGGGGAGACGTCCCTGCCCTGAGGAGTTTCCAGCCCACACAAGGACTGCATTAAGTGTTGAATCTAGATACATAGGCATATAGTTTCCTAAGACATCCTCTTTTCTGAATAAGAATTGCTCATACCCAGAGGGAGACTGTAACAGGGGGTTGCTCTGTTGTTACTCAGCCTGTTAGTCATAGTAACACCCCTCACTGGAATGGAGACTGTTCCTCTGGGGGCTTCGAGCTGCTTTGCAAGCCCTGATTTCATGAGGCCTTGCAGTCTTTTTACTGTTGGGCAAACTGAGGCAGAGAGGGAAGTGGCTTGCCCAGACTTCACACACAGGTAGTGGTCAAGCTGGGAACAGACCTCCTGCTCAAATCCGCCTAAACTCCAACTCTTCAGTGCTGTCAAGCTTCTAAGAAACATTTTAACATGGAGGAAGTCTCTCTAGCAAGGGTGTCCTGTAGGTCTCTGCTGGCAAGTTTCTGGTAGTGCCTTGGCCAGTCTTGTATGTTGGGCTACTATGTCCATGCTCTGAGGTTTTTCCCCTTGGGTCAGAACACAGGTGCTCTGAGCACTCTCTGCCAGTGGGATGTGTCACCATGCCTAGTATGACCAGCAGGGCTGTGGAATCTGCCATAGAACCCATTCCTTGGGGAGAGAATTGTGCTTCAGAGTCAAAGCTTTTGGCTAGATCCCTGCAGCTTCTGCAGTGTGGTTCTGCATTTTAAGTGCAACGTTCTGCCTCCTCATTCTTAATTTTCAATATAAAATTACGCTAGTGCAATGGCTCATGTTCTTTGTTATGGTAGTAAATATATTTACATCAATAATATCCCTTTAAAAAAATTCAGAACTTCCCCAGAATTCCTATGCACTGCATCAGAGCAAAGGCCCCTTGCTATGGAATACAGGCCAGGGGATGGGGAACTGGGGAGGGCTTGATAACTAAGCACCTAGGAGAGGGCAGGGGTCCCTTCCACACCCTCGCTGCTCTGTGCACTGCATATGACACTTCAGTGCAAATCTGAAATTAGAGGGGATGCCGTGCTACAAATGCACCTTCTAAATGCCTGCCAAAAAGAGGCTTTATCTGGCGACCCTCTTCCAAAAAAAAAAGAGAGAGAGAGAGAGACCTGGCAGGAAGGCAGGGCCTTCCATCTGGGGCTTCTGGCTCTCCGCACAAGTGAAACTCTGTTCGCTGAACTAATTGCAGAAATCAGCAGTGCTGCTGAGGGATGGCAACTGAACTGAAGATACAGTTCCCTGGAGTAGTCTGTGGAAGAACACCCTCCCCCATTTTGCAGTCAGGCTTCCCTTCACACCTGCTGAATGCTCACCTTCTGCTCTCTGAGATTTATATTGTAAATGGGCTGCTGCACATGAAAATGAATGTTTGACTTGCATGATGCTCTGAATGCTGACTGGTGGGGCTTTTTGGTGCTTCTAAAGTGACTAGTACAGTCCTCTAAATGTACTCTGGCTTCCATCTTGGAGTGGGGAGAGAAGAGGATTTGGGTTCATGAGAGTGGGAAGCCCTAGAAAGCAAATGCATAGAGTTGGGGAGAGGTGGACAGGACCCAGTATTTTGCTGCGAGATGTGTAACACATGAGACCGTGCATGCACCAGAGAAAGTTATTCAGCAGGCTCCTAGAAATGTAGGGCTGGAAGGGGCCGCCCCCCAGCATGAAGGAGAGGCAATGGTATTAGAGATGCAGCTGGACTCTCTTGCCTTGGATCTGAACTAAGAGGAGCCCTCAAAGTTTGGGGAGTTTGGTTCAGGCTCATCATTAAAATAGATTGGATGTAAGTCACGGTGATCCATGTCCCATCTTGCCAGGAGAACCTGTCTGGAATTCAAGGACAGTAGCTATAAACGATGCTATTGCTGAGTACAGCTGAGGGCAGAGCCTCTGGGTGCTTCTCAAGTGCATTGCGGCACTGGAGGATGTTGAGTCTGACTGGCCTTGATCAGAGGGGAAGTGCATGTGTTGTGTTGTAACCACAAAGGGAAGCCACACCTTTTCTCACAGCACATACTTCCTCTCCCAGATCTCCACCAGCCTCTAACGCACACAGAGGCTCTATGGGGGTATTTATTCTTGCTCCGTACAGTCATTATTGAGTTCTTTTGAAAGAACTCTATTAGGAAGGCAGCACTTCCCTGTGCCTCCCACCGGTCCACTTACTTGCCCATCACTTTTCAGTGTCCTGGTGGTAATTCATTCTTTAAAACTTAAGAGGAAAAAATTAGAGGCACCCTTGTAATTGTTCCAAGCTCAAGCTAGTTTTACATGTCCTAATGGAAAAGGGGTCATCACCCACTTCATCCTCTTAGGGTGTATTGGGTCAGCAAGTGCTGGATTCTTCTAAAACGGCTAGAGTGCAAATATGTCCAGTTGGGGGAGAGAAGACTTGCCTTTCTTCTACGCTCCATGCAGTTTCCCCTCCATTCTTTTATCCTCTGCCAGGCCACTTACTCAGTATAGATGATACAACCATATACTGAGAGAGACTGATTCAGCTAGACCTACTCTGTTTATGCTGGGAACTAATCCTTTTCTAAGCTCTCTGCGTAGGCCTTCCAAACAGATACATAAAAAGAGAAAGCAACAAGGTAGATCATAATTGGAGCCTGCCAGCGTTTCTCTCTCAAACAATAACACACAGAAATGTGGCTTTTCCCTTCTCTCAGGTCATGGGTGAATGTATCACGCCAAACTCATGTATGAAAGCAGATACCTGCCTGCCTCGAATACTCTGCACCAAGTTTCCCTGCTTGTTCAGAATGAGGGGTAAACATACAGTGTACATGAGGCACTTAATAAAGTAGACAGAGCACTAGGAAATGCACCATAGGGAGAACTCTTGCCTTGACAGGGAAATAGACTCGGTGACTTAAGAGGGATTTCTACTACCCCTCAAACTGCTGATTCTGTGAAATTGTGAAAACAGTCTTTGTGCAGGGTGTGACTTCCTGAGTCAGATAGCCAACAGCTAGTCCCTTCCCCTTTGGGTGAAGAATGCTAGCAGTCCTGTGTCTTATAGGGAAGTTTTTCTTATATGGACACTCACATTCAGAGCAGACCAAAACAAATGTACTGCCAGCCAAGTGAAACTGACTAACATCCTGATCTGTGATGCCCCACACTGCGCCCTGGAGGGTGGGACTCTGAAGAATTTGGAGCTGCTGCTGAGAGCACTCTGGCTTCTGGGGAGGAGAGGGGGAAGAACACAGGAGAGAGGGGAGGAGAGGACCTAAGGCTAGAAGAATGGATGTCTCAAGGAGTGGGAACGAGCAGCCATTGGGCATGTGAGCAGAAAAATACATTGTCAGGCCCCCTCTCCCACACATGTCCTATGCCCAGCTTTGTGCCCTGTGTACTGGACACATCAGTCAGGCAGATGTTTATGCGCCTGGTGTGTCACTGTTACCATCGCCTTTGTAGAGCGGTTGACTTGGCTGGGAGACCAATGTCTGTCAACTGTTAACAAATGCATTATGTTAGCCAAGCCACTTGTTGACTTCAGTCTCTTAGATTATTTCTGGGGCTTTGGGAAGGGCAAAGTAATAAGAAAAATAATGCTGTAAACTTTCCCAGATGGATGTTCAAGCAGCCTGCTGCTGGCACGGTGTGGCTGGGAACAGAGGAACCACCCTGTCAATAACCTCCTTAGAGAGCAGCAGTGTGTATATGGCTTCAGTTACTAACATGCATCCACTGCTCAGACCCTTTTCTCATTACAAGTAACAATCGGCAAGGATTTGTCAAAAACAAATTGTGTAAAACCAACCTGATAGCCACCTTTGAGAGGGTAACAAGCCTTGTGGATGAGGGGAAGCAGTAGATGTGGTATATCTTGACTTGAGTAAGGCTTTTGATACTGGCTCGCAGAACCTTCTCATAAACAAACTAGGGAAATACAACCTAGATGGAGCTACTATAAGGTGGGTGCATAGTTGGTTGGAAAATTGTTCCCAGAGAGTAGTCATCAGTGGTTCACAGTCATGCTGGAAGGATATAACGAGTCCTGCAGGGATCAGGTCTGGGTCTGGTTCTGTTCAGTATCTTCATTGATGATTTAGATAAAGGCATAGAGAGTACACTCAAAGTTTTGAGGACGTTACCAAGCTGGGAGAGGTTGCAAATGCTTTGGAGGATAGGATTAAAATTCAAAATGATCTGGACAAACTGGAGAAGTGGCCTGAAGTAAATAGGATGATATTCTATAAGGATAAATGCAGAGTACTCCTCTTAGGAAGGAATAATCAGTTGCACACATACAAAATGGGGAATGACTGCTTAGGAAGGAATACTGCAGAAAGGGATCTGGGGGTCATAGTGGATTGGAAGATAAATGAGGGTCAACAGTGTAACGCTGTTGCAAAAGAAGCAAACCTCATTCTGGGATGTATTAGTAGGAGTGTTGTAAGCAAGGCACAGGAAGTAATTCTGCTCTACTCTGCGCTGATTAGGCCTCAACTGGAGTATTGTGTCCAGTTCTGGGTGCCACAGTTCAGGAAAGATGTGGACGAATTGGAGTAAATACAGAGAAGAGCAACAAAAATGATTAAAGGTCTAGAAAACATGACCTGTGAGGGAAGATTAAACAAACCTAATTTTTTCAGTCTGGAGGAGAGAAGACTGAGAGGGGGACATGATAATAGGTTGTTACAAGGAGGAGGGAGAAAAATGTTTTTCTTAATCTCTGAGGATAGCACAAGAAGCATTGGGCTTAATTTTCCACAAGGGCGGTTTAGATTAGACATTAGGAAAAACTTCCTGTCTGAGTGGTTAAGCACTGGAATAAATTTCCTAGGGAGGTTGTGGAATTTCCGTCATTGGGGATTTTTAAGAGCAGGTTGTACAAACACCTGTCAGGAATGGTTTAGATAATAGTTAGTCCTGCCTTAAGTGTAGGGTATTAGACTAGATGACCTGTCAAGGTCTCTTCCAGTTCTGTGATTATTGTCTTCGTAGAAAACAGTTTAGCACATTGATTTTAAATAGCTCTTTAGGGGCCCGATATGGAAGTGGTCACTCCTGTTTCCTCAGCCCCTCCTCCTTTAAAGCTGAAGTTGATCGTATAATCGCTTGCATTTGAACAAAGGTAGCAGCTATGTCTCAACGCATCCCTGAACTGTCTGTCATTTGAGGATTATACTTTAGTCCCTAGGCAGTAGTGCATTGGGGGGCGGGGTAGTTCAGATCACAGATGCTGGTGTGATGGAGGCTGATCCTTTGTGTGGAAAGAGAAGACCATACTACCTATTTGCGTATGTTGGCATTTCCCCTCGCTGGTAGCATGCAGTATAATGGATGCAAGTGTCAATTAGAGCTTGTTTCTCTTGACTGAGAATGATGACAATTTGAGTGACAAGCTGGGTGAGGTAATATCTTTTATTGGACCAACTTTTGTTGGTGAGAGACAAGCTTGCAATCTGAATGTCATTTCTGGCTGCTTCAGTTACATTGCACACTGATCTGATTGAAGAAGCAGGGAGGGAAGGAGAACCAGGGGAGGAACCCTTCAGCTTTTGTGGTGCAGCTTGAGATAAACAAAGCTGTTTCTAGTATATCTGACCCTTATCATTGGTTAAATAAGCCCTCTGGAGGATGTGGGCAAGGGAGTATATCATGTCTTCCCCAACTTGATCTATGGCTTCCAGAAGTGCCATGGCAACAAAGATCAATAAAACATAAGGTGCTGGCTTGTCAAGGAAAGTTAGATTTAACTTCTGCTCTGCTTTGCCCTCCCGCCCCCCCCCACCAAACAGCTGCCCGAGGGCCCCATCTCCATTATGCACAGCTCCGTTGGCAAATGCTAAGCATGTCTAGGGGGCAGTAGGGAAATTCCAAGGCTGGAGCTGATTCAGAACTGTACAGCAGGAGGCCCTGCTTTGTAAATGTTTATGGTCTGAACGTTTTCAGAGATGCTGAGCACTGCAGTTCCCGCCAAAACCAAGGGAATTTGTGGATCCCGTAGGACTCCTGAAAATCGGGCCATTACCTCTTATGCTATGGGGCTGTCTTAGCTTCCCTCTCCTTCATGGTAACATTGATGGGTTTGTCTCTTGACTTCTTGAAAAGCATCTTCCCTCTTGCAGCGAAGTGGCGGTGACCAAGGAACTGGAAAAAGGTAAAAGGGATTTTTGTCACCTTATGTCAGTTATCCTATCCCTGGGTCTGTGTAGCAAAGCTGCATCTGTACATTTTCCCCACTTTTATAGCAGGCACTTCCTAAAGGAGTTGAGGGTGAGAACTGGGAGAATGGAGCCTGGGTTAACACCAAAGCCTCAACTTGTTTTTTCCTTCAGTCCATGTACTTACTGTGGGTTTTACATTACAGGCCAAGAATAAGGAGACAGGGGCATTAGCTGCTGCAAAAGTCATTGAGGCGAAGAGTGATGAGGAACTGGAGGATTATATGGTGGAGATTGAAATCTTGGCGACCTGTGATCACCCATACATTGTCAAGCTCCTGGGAGCATTTTATCATGACAGCAAACTGTGGGTAAGAGGCTGTTACTGCATGTCACCCCCTCTTTTGTACATTCTTCATTCTCTCCATGCTGTGCTGGAAGACAAAACACACTGGCTCATGGCAAAGCGACCTCCGTAGAGCCTCTGACAGTCTGAAAGTCTCTGGCAGTTGCGAGCAAGGCTCAAAGTGTGCACTAGACACTGTTCTCATAGTCATCGGGTCCCCCTCATTCTTCTTCTCGTTGGACGAGCTGCTTAGAAACAGCCCAGACAAGGTCCCGAGACTCTCCGTTCCTTCTCTGTCAGCATACGCTACTTAGTAATCATTCCTCTTGTGTTAGAGGAAAACCCTCTGATATTCAGCGTGCAGCTGCAGGGAAAGTAGAAGGGGTTGTGGTGCTAGAGAAGGATTCCCCTTTCCCTGCTGGATTCAGACTGTGGTGTACGTGTCAGTGAGGATGCCTGTATGGGGCTCCAGAAATTGGGGTGTATATAGATCTTTCACCAATGTATTCTGTTCCCTCTCTGTTCATATCTGCCAGTACAGCTGCCCCTTCTTGCAACTACATCTGAATGGCCCTAGAAGCCTTCACAGCTATAATGTCAAACCATAAACATGCAAGATGTTGTGTTTCCGAGCAATCTTAATGCCCTTCCCCTCAAGCATCTTCACAGCCTCCCAGCAGATTCCTGAAGACTCTCTATTCACAGATTATAGGCCAGAAGAGACCACTCTGATCTAGTCTGACCTCCTGGTAGCACAAGCCATGTGACTTCCCTGAGTTAATTCCTGTTTGAACTAGAGCATGTCTTTGAGGAAAAACATCCAATCTTGATTTAAAAATTGCCCGTAACAGAAAATCCACCATGACCCTTGGAAAGTTGTTCCAATGATTAATTACCCTCACTGTTAAACTTAAACTAGTGGCTTCTGAAATCTGAATGTAGGGCTCTGCTAGCTGGTAAGGTCACTGGCATCTGAGAGATGAAATGCCAGAGCCAGGGTCTCTTGCTTCATGTCAGACTGTGTGCTAGGATGCAGCCCAGACTGAAGCCTGTTGTGCCAGCATGTATCAGTGTCCTTTCTGAGAAGCGCACTAACGCTCTCCCCTGTCTCCTGTGGCTTGCTATAAATCAAGGTTAAATGTGCAGCATCTGAGCTCTTAAATGTGAGCCTCAAACCCTCCTTTCCATGAGCACTGCAACTCTGAAGGGAAGGCGGTTTGCACGTTGTCTTGAGAACTAGCGTTCAGATGGCAACTGATCTTCATTTTAAGTGTCACTTTAGGTTCAAGCATCAAAATAAATCTATAACCTTCCAGCAAAGTGAAAGGCAAACATCCTCCTCGTGAGGGAATTCAGGGAGTCCGCTGACATTGTGACTTTGCCAGAAATCAAAAAGTCAAACTAACTGACAAGCTCAGGATTAGAGACCAGACTTGTCTTACTTTTATACCAGTGGTTTTCAAACTGCAAGTCGCGACCCAGTAGTGGGTTGCAGAATGTAAGGCACTGGGTTGCGGCAGCTTTGGTCAGCACTACTGACCAGGCTGTTAAAAGTCCTGTCAGCAGTACTGCCCGGCTATAGCAGGCTAGTCCCTGCCTGGTCTGACACCGCGCTACGCCCCGGAAGTATCCAGCAGCAGGTCTGGCTCCTAGGCTGCCCAAGCCCTGGCTCTGCACTCCGGCCAATGGGGGCGGTGCCTGCGGGCAAGAGCTGCGTGGAGTCGCTTGAGTGCCTCTGCCTAGGAGCTGGACCTGCTGCTGGCTGCTTCTGGGGTGTAGCGTGGTTCGCAGTGCCAGGACAGGCAGAAAGCCTGCCTCTGCACTCCTGCTGCACTGCTGACCAGGAGCTGCCCCTGGTAACCCCGTGCCCCAATCCCCAGCCCAGAGCCCTGAGCCCCTCAAACCCCTCATCCCCACCTCAGGGCCTGCCCCCCCACCCCAGAGCCCTGAGCCCCTCCCACATCCCAAACCCTTCATCCCCAGCTCTTTTGGGTTGTGGGCATCCATCATAAGCATAAATCCCAATTCTGAACCTTAGCGTCCAAAATGTGGGTGCCTAGCATAAATCCTCTGAGCTTAATTACCAGCTTAGATCTGATAGCGCTGCCACCAGACAGGAATTTCCAGGGCCTGACTCCCTCGGGTCTCCCCAACACGTTCCCTGGGGGACCCCAAGACTCAGATGCCCTGAGTCTTACAACAAAGGAAAATAACCTCCTCCCTTGTCTCCTCTTTAACCGCCTCTCCAGCTTCCTTGGAAGATACGCTTCAAGTCTTGAAACACAAGTACGCGAGATGAAGTATCTCTCTCCTCCCCCTCCTTCTTCCTGAGGCTTCAATCCACCTCCGTAGATCTAACACCAGAGAATCCCTTCCTCGTTCCTTAGCCTACCAGAGAAAACTCAAACAGTCTTAAAAGAAACTGTTTAATAAAGAAAGAAAAAACACATAAACATAGCTCTGTATCAAGTTGACATACAGGGTCAATTGCTTAAAAGAAAAAATGAATAACACCTTATTCAAAAGAAAACAATTTAACATTCACACACTACCACATGTAATAACAAAAAACAAATAGCTATTGTCTTCTACCTTTGTTACTTAACTTGGAAGCAGAAGATTAGAAAAGCCTGGAGATAGAATCACTCATAGCGAGAGAGAGCACAGAGCAGAGACTCCGACAAAGACACACAACCACAAATTCCCTCCCTGAGCTTTGAAAAATCCAGTTTCCTGATTGGTCCTCTGGTCAGGTGTGTGGTTCCCTTTGTTAACCCTTTACAGGTAAAAGAAACATTAACCCTTAGCTATCTGTTTATGACAGCATCCACAATTTTCTTCAACTGGGTCGCCAGAAAAAAAGGTTTGAAAACCACTGCTCTGTACCTTCCCCACTCCATTCCTACCTCCTTCAGCTTCCCCCCACTTTAACTAGTCAGCCTGATTTATTTGTTGGCCTCTGTTTTCTAAAACATCAGCTTGTTCTTCCCACCTCCTCCCTCTGTAGGAAGCTTTCCTTCCTGTAGGAAATTCTGCCTTTCCCCTTTGCTCTGCTTTTCTATGCAAAGCGCTGTGTAATGTATCAGTGCCAGCTGACCTACTAAAATTAAACAGTCCTTTAGAAACTAATGAAACAAGATACCCCGGTATCAAAACCTCCCATGAGGGGAAATCTTCTTATACCTCAGTCCACTGTTAGGTGGCTAGTGTCCTATTTTTGGTTATTTGCAAGTGGCATTTGTCTTTCACCATTTATGCTGTTCGTTTAAATACTCCTGTGTTTCACTGAGCTTGTAGGAAGTAAACATGCCAGGCAGTTCCACTCTTAGTTATATCTACACTGCAGCTAGGAGGTGTAATTCCCTGCTTGGATAGACGTGTGCCAGCTCTGATTCAGCTAGTGTACAAAAATAGCTGTGTGGTCGCTGCTCAGGCTGGTTGCCTGAGTACAAACCCACCCAAGAGCCTAGCTTCCGTCAGCAACATTTCCCAGATACTCTTGCAACAAATACAAGCTTTTGGGTTGCAAACATTTGCAGGGGAATGTTTGCATCCAAATAGGGGTAGGGTTTTTAGTTATTTTAAGAACATAAATTTCTGTTAAATAGAATTATGTAAAAACTTTTTTTTTCCTGGAGGTATTCAGAAGCCAGAGAGGCAGAACCTATGGAGTTTTTGGCTCAGACAGTCAGTGCAGGAGCAAAGCCCTGTTGGAACACTCCAGCTGAAGGAAATCTGAGTGCTGTGCCATATCAACAGTGCAATGGGGTTCCCCAGGTTCTGAGAGTGGCATGAAGGAGTGTCCCAAGTGTAGAGGCATTGCAGGGCTTCACCCAGCCAGTGCAGAGGTCATGACTTACTCAGCCTCCCTGTCAGTGGCAGGTTCCGCTCCCAGCATCTTATTGCTGTGTAATGCTGACAGACCCTGGTTGTCAGTGGGCGGGATCGAATGTGGGACCTCTGGAGCTTAGTGCATGAACCTCTACCGCATGAGCTAAAAGCCAACTGGCTGTTAGCTAAGGCTGTAGAGCAGACTCATTTTATCTCTCTCTCGAAGGTGTGTGGGTTACAGCTGCAGCCTGTGTAACACAGACACTGAAGTCTCAATAGATTGAAGTCCATGTTCCAGTGCTGGCCCCAGTATTGAGAAGTTAACTGAGCTGATAGAGCAAGTGCTCCTGAATTAATAAAGAAAAGATGTGAAGAAACCTGGGATTCAGCAGCATCTGCTTCTAGTGTTGCTGTGAGCTCCAATCGCTGCCCTCGCAGTTCCCATGTTTGGGGGTCAGGGTTTTGCCTCATTTTTGGTAGACAGCTGAGTGCGGTGTTTGGGAGCTAACTTTTGCACTGGGGAGAGTGTATAAAATGTTCCCGACCCTGAAGTAGGTTCATTTTAAACTAAATATTCACCTTTCTTTTGGTCCAAGGCATCCCCTGAGCTATATAAAGTTGAGTGAAAAGAAGCCCCAGCATTCTCGAGTGTGAGAGTGAAAGCTTGCTCCAGGCCATAGGTGTAAACAGTGCTGAGTTTGGACACCCTGTGAACTTTATGGGATGGAATTATCCTCATTACAACATTCTACGCTGAGGAATTTTAAGTTGTAATACATCACCATGATGCTGTGCTCCATGCACCGTGCCAGTAGTTACTGATTCACCTCACTTTCTTCAGATCTGGGCAAGAGCTAAGCAAGCTTGTGCTACTTCTAAACAGCACCAAGAAGCTCCCAGAATTGCAGTGTTGCCAATGCTCATGATTTTTATCGGGAGCCTAGCTATATTTGGTGTGCGTTTCCTAAAGCCCAGCTGTTGGAATTGGGGCACTAAACCAGGGTGGAGATCCTCATGCGAATAAAAGCAAGTTTTTAGCCCTTGTGTTTGGGGAGAAAAGCTTGCAAATGTGACCTGAGTGCAGCCTATGGGCTCAGGAACCTGAAGGCAATTCCCACCCCACCACCACCTGCCCCCAATATCTATTATTAAAAATAATCTCACAACTCTTTGGGGCCGGAGCCTCGTGATTTTTGAATGCTTGGGGTTGTCACTATTGAACTTTCTCTTCTTGGGGAGAGAACATAGTAGCTGTTGGATGCGCTGTCTTCCTCATTCTAGATACTGCACGTGTTAGGAGCTGTAGAAATGCTTAGAGCAGATAAGGAATGGCCCTGGGCCAGAGGAGCTTGCAGTCTCCTACTTTCAAATGTCTCCATCTGTTTAAGTGTGTGTTCTTTTGGGGGGTAGGGGTGGGGGTGGAACTGCTCTTGGATTGATGTTTTCTCCACCAGCCTTCATTCTGAGCACCTGACTTTTGACCTCCAGAGAGGAAGTTTGGTTTACAGCTTGACAGTCTGTTTTAACAGTAACAAATATATCCCTTTTGCATCCTGTATAGAAAAGTCCTGTGAACGTAACACAGAATTAGAACCTCTGTGTGTGAAATCCTGGGCCAGTTGAAGTCAGTGGGAGTTTTTCCATTGATTCCCCCCCCCCCCCCCCCAGTAAAACCAGGCTTGAAACCCATAGGTTTCTTGGACCATTCTATAGAATGGATAGAGCAGGGGTCCCCAACACGGTGCCTGTGGGCGCCATGGTGCCTGACGGGGCGTCTAAGTGTGCCCACATACTGGCTGGCGGATGAACATTCACCGAAATGCTGCCAACAAGCAGTGTCATCAAGAGGCATCGCCGCCAAAATGCTACTGATTTTTGATGGCAATGCCTCTGGATGCTGCTGCTTGTCGGCGGTATTTCAACGGTGATGCCCATTGACGTTGCCGCATGGCGGCATTTCGGTGGATGCTTGTCTGGCACCACAGTCCTCTGTGGCTCAAGGTTGGGGACCACTGGAATAGAGGATCATTCATATCTCCCTACTATGGAATTTTACAGGTGGGTTGAAAAACCTGAGTTAAATTAATAGGTTTTTAGGGTAATTTGTATAAAACCCTATTGCTTTAACCCCTATCATAGAATATCAGGGTTGGAAGGGACCTCAGGAGGTCTTCTAGTCCCTTTGCTCAAAGCCAGACCAATCCCCAGGCAGATTTTTGCCCCAAATCCCTACTAAATGGCTCCCTCAAGGATTGAACTCACAACCCTGGGTTCAGCAGGCCGATGCTCAAACCACTAAGCTATCCCTCCCCCCCTCTATTAATGTCTACAAAGCTCTTCCATAAGGTGTGAGGTTCTAATTGACGTAAGCTGTGGGTGGTATATTTTTACTCCTTTGCTGTAAACTGTGGTTACGAAACTAAACCTCCATTGTCATGTAAATGAGCTTTTTCCTGAGACCAAAGCTTAAACCTCACACCCCAGCCTGGTAACTTACCTTTGCCAGAGCATATCTGTAGGCCATCAGAGTTTATTTAGCTAATGGCTTGGCTTAGTGGCTCAGTTTATGGAATTAACCTAGTTTGCTTGCTCTGTATGTGTAAATACCTAACTGAAGTAGCTGGAGAACAGATTCCATTACCTTGCAACTGTTTCACTTACACCACGAAAACCCTTTGAATTTTCAGTGGGCAGAGAAACATGTTTGTTTTGATCATTGTGCATATTACATGGACGCTGTGTGGGGTTCCTGCCTTCTGGTCATATGTAACTATCCATATGGCACCATCACATGTCCTCTTGCCGACAGGACTAGATCATGTCTGTGTCTGCATTCCAGATCTGACGGGGTGGGACAAAGAGAGAGAACATTGGGCTACATTCCATCGTAGTCATCCAAGGGTGCAGAGAGGATGGGGAGGGACAGTGTGGACAAAAATAAGACTAAGGTAACTAAAGAGGAGAACTGTAGTCCTGGATAAGAAATTAACCTTTTCACACTAGCATGTCCTGTTGCATCCATTTCTAGTGATGGCCTTTGCTCTGGGAACACCCAACTTCAAAAATCCTTATCAAAAGCAAATGGCACCAAGATGGTGCATTCAGCAGGTTTCTGTTCCCTTTCTCTGTACCAGTTCATACCAAGCATTCTTGAAAATCCTGCATCATCATAAAAAGTTCTTTACGTGTTGCCCCAGGATACTGAGTCCCATGAGGTGTTGGATGGCTTTTAACTTCTTTTAACTGGAAATAATGTTGTTGTTTTTTTTTTGTTTTTAAAACTGACATTGAAGTATCAGATTTGCTATGTTAAGTCCAGCTGTAATAACCTTAAATACCAGGGAAATATCCCTTATACAGTAAGCTTGAGCCATTGAAAGGTGTATTAATCAGATACCATGTGTTCAAGATACTTTCCCAGGATGTGTTGTGTTTTTTTTTCCCCCCCAGAGTCCTTTCCCCTGGGAATTAGTACTGTTTTGTTTTAATGTTTAATATTTCACTTAGCAGGAGCTTTGCAGGTCTAAATTGGTGCTTTACGCACTGCCTTGTGCTTTTGTAGTAAATGTTTCTCCTCTCTGAAAGTGCTTTGAACACTTATACTGTGATTGACCCTAAATAAACCTCAATGCAGCACAGGGGAGACAGCACAGTTCCTGCCCTTGTTAGGTCTCTCATCAACCAATGATTATATCTGTGTCACTAAAATTCACCCCAAACTTGGTCTAACCAGAGAGCCACTGCACAAGCACAGCAGAGGATTCACTAGCTGCTCTATTTGTTCCTAAATACTTACCGATGCCCTAGAACTCGGATGTGACTGATACATGATCCAGTTAATCTCTGCCTGGCTGTTGTGCGTTAGCACATCCTTGGCTTTTGGGGGCTTGCGTGTTTGGACTCTGATATCCAGGTAGTTCACTCTGAGCACTGAAACAGGATGGCACAAACTGGCTCCTGCAGATTGCTTAAATGAGTAATTGGCTTTTTGCTCAGTGTGAAATTGCCTGGACCTGGGGGCTTATCCTCAGCTAGTGTCGAAATCAGTGGAGCCATGACAATTTATACTAGCCGAGGATCTGCTCCTTGTATTTTGCTACCACAGGCTCACTGTTCCACTGAGTCTTCTAATGCTTGTTACCACACCTGGTATATGACCAGAAAGTCATACATTCCAAGATATTGACAAGCTTAGAGTTACAGGTGCAGCAGGAATATTTATCTTTGAGGTGGGGTGCTTCTGCCCTATCTTGATCATCTAGTGAAGGTCAGTTTTTATTGTACCGGAGAGACTTTTTTTTTTTTATGAACTCACACAGGAAAATGATAAAGGACAGAAACACACTATGCCCTCTGGGTGAACACCTTTCACAAAACGATCCCTCTAGCTGCCCTGTCAGTCCTCAAAGGAAACCTGCACAACACTTTCAGAAGGCTAGCCTGAGAACTTAATTTCATTACCCATAAATATGAGGGCAGTATAGATGGGATAGAGGTAAATCCTATCTCGCCATCTTACTCCCTACCTGCACCATCACTGATTTTATTAAATGAAATGCCAAGAACATAAAATTTACACATAATTGATATTAATGAAGGTACTTCCAAGTGGGGATGATACAGTAACTCAAAACCAAACTGAGAGCCCATCCTGCGATGAGTGATAAGTTGCAGCTTTGATCTTACAGCATTCCTCTCTTTTTTTTTCTTTTTCTTTTTTTAAAAGTGCTTTTACAAAGCCCTGAGAGCCATGGAAATATTTCCATCGATTTAAAAATATTCCATAAAAACAATTAAGAAATGCAAATAAACATTTTCCCTGCTGTTTCCAACCCAAACATCCTAGCACTGTGATCACTGAGGAGAATCTGAGGGCTTGGCTACACTTGCGAGTTACAGCGCAATAAAGGAGCCCTGGGCGCACTAGCTCACTACCCATCCACACTGGCAAAGCACGTAGAGCGCTCTGACTCCGCAGCTACAGCGCTGCTGGTACTCCACCTCGGCAAGAGGAATAACGTTTGCTGCGCCCTAGCTACAACGCCCAGGCGTCAGTATGAATGAGGTGTTATGTTACTGCGCTCTGATAGGCCTCCAGAAACATCCAATAATCCCCTTAAGTCAAGTGGCAACTCTTGTCATTGTTTTGAACTTGCCTAGGAATGGAGCTATGGCCTTTGAAAGCTCCGTTTTTGACAGCTGGCTCCGAGACAAAGCAGCCATTACTGTGGAATGGGGTGTGTGTGTGTGTGTGTGTGTGTGTGAGAGAGAGAGAGAGAGAGAGGGGCGGGGGGGATCTGTTGCTGTCTGAAATTTACAAGACAGCATGCTGACATGCTCTCAGCCCGCCCCAAAACCCACACTCTCTCCCCCCACATACACACAACACACTCCCTGTCACACTCCACCCCACCCCCTGCATTTGAAAAGCACGTTGCAGACATTTGCATGTTGGGAAAGCTACCCATAATGCACTGCCCCCAAAGTTGCTGTGAGTGCTGCAAGCAGCATTCTGCAAGTGCCGCAGCAAGCAGCTGTCAGTGTGGACAGATTGCAGCACTTTCCCTACTGCGCTGTCCGAAGGCGGGTTTAACTCACAGCGCTCTACATCTGCAAGTGTAGCCGTGCCCTAAAGCTCAAAGCTGACTAGAAACAGAAGGGAAACCAACTAGTGGCTCTCCACGGTGAAATACTGATAGATGTGTGCAAAAGGTGAATAGCCAGTGTCATAACGAAGTAACATTTTTAAAATTCAGTTGTAATCTATAGTGTCAGTAAAATGTCAGGAAACGTGCTTGATGTAATTCAGCTTATTTTACACTGTGATTCCTTTAAAACACACCTACACCCATCACTTTCCAGGCACAAACATTGGACTGTTCAAACTGGTGAATCTTAACTGAAATTGACAGGCTCCTTCTGAATGTTCAGCTGTTAAATCTTTAGTCCTCCTCCCGTCAGGCAAAAGCGTGAGTGAAGGGGCCTTTAAACCATTCCTTGAAGGCCACCCCAACTCAAGCCATATCAGATCAGTGTGGGAAGCAAATTCCAATTGAGAACACTCCAACAGTAAAGGCTTTGTCCTAGGTGTTCAGACCAGGCATTGTGAGCCCAGCTATTAGGGCACAACAAAGAAGGAGAGATGGTTTCTCATTATGAATATGCCTCTGGTCTGCATGAAGCAGCCGGATAAGTACCACAGCAGCAAACTCTGCAGTTAGGTACTTAAAGGCCAGAGCACAATCTCAAAGGCTCTAATTACTGGGATTGGCCACTCAGATGGAAAGGGGAGACTCGTGAATTACCGGTCAGGCTTTGCATTTATCTCTCCCTGTGATGACCTCAGTACAAAGTGGAGTCATGTAGCTTTGTTCCTTTGAAAACAGGATACTGCAGTTCTCATGCCCCGGCATGAGGTGACAAGTGACCCATCCCTTCACAAAGATGGCAGCTCCCGGTAGCCATAGGCATGCTCCATGCCTGATTCCAGAGCAGTGATTGGAATCTGTTACCTGCTTGTATTTTTGACTTGTTCTTCCCACGAGGAAGCTGAGTAATGAGACTAATCAAACTGACAGGTCAGAAAGTAGAAACGCCAATGGCCCTGAAGTTAAACTTCCTGTGATGTCCAAAGAAACTAACTCTGGCTTACTGGGGGAATGGACTTGTCTTTGCCTTTGCATCCATTTGATTAAATCGGAAGTGTTTCAACCTGTGTTGTGCTTGGTTTTGAACTTGAATGGAAATGTCCCTCCCCAACTCTCAGTCATTAGTTTAAGGAAGTGTTTCGCTACTTCAGAGTGCGAGTCTGACTCAGAGGAGTCCCTGGGATATGAATCTGTGCTTTAGTGGCTTGCACAGCTGGAAGGACTTCTTTTTAAATCCTGACAATGCAAAGAAAGGAGCTTTCCCTGCTTACTAAACCAGGTGGCTGGGCACAGACTGGCAGTTGTGCTCAGAGGCTCAAAATAAACCTTTATTTAAGGGGATATAATGTTTGAGGTGCCTTTGAGATTAACAGTCTGTCTGCACCCAAGAGCAGCAATGCAAGGTGCTGCCAATGCCTCCCTCTGCCAGTGTATTTCAACGCCCCCCGTAGGGCCCACCTTGCAGTGCAGAGGAGAGGAGGATTGGTTATTTGTATTTGCGATAGCTCCTAGAGACCCCAGCCTCCTTGTGCTAGGCATTGTGCAGGTGTATAATAGAGATGGCCTTTGCCATGAAGATCCTAGTCACATAGGTCGACTTACAGCTACAGCAGTAATTACTTCAGTGGCTGACGCCCATACTACCCTCCTTCTGTCGGTGGTGTGCGCTCACCAGAAGCACTTCCACTTCCACCAACTGAAGAGGGGCAGTGTCGGGCTGAGAGCCAGGCTCTCCCCTGCCCCCCCCGCCCCAGCTCAGCTGCTTCCCAGCTCTCGATCCCTGCTGGGAAGGGGAGGTAACCACCCGAGGCTTCTTACCTGTGGCGGGGAGATCTGCACCCGGAGTCCAGTTGGCTGGCATACTACCAGTAGAGAGCAGGGAGCTCAGAGGGCTGCTCAAGCCCAGAGTCTGGGGGACAGCTCGGAGCAGAGGCCCAGCTGGGGAACGGGCTTTCTTGTCAATTTCATGGCTTTAGCAAGCAGCCAATGTAAGGAATACAGCATAAACACAGACACTGCATTGTCCTAACTACACCAACATAAGCCCTGCAGCTCTCATGGAGGTGGAGTTATGTGGGTGTAGTAGGGCATGTACATTGGCGGGAGCAAGGCTGTAGTGTAGGCGCTGACATAGGTCGATGTTAGCTGCCTTATATTGACCTAACTGTGTAGTGTGGACCAAGCCTAAGACTGCAGCTCAGCCAGTGGATACAGCAGACAGGAACACAAAGTAATGATGAGACTGCTGTGATAGCATCATTCATAGCATCACTTTATGACCCACTTATTCTTTGGCCTCGCTGCTGAGACGGCCAATGGGGTGCTGTTGTGATGGTGGTTCTGTGATGTAGCCACAAAGAACGGGACTGAGACAAATTTATTTTGGAGGGTACCTTCACGTGCTGATGACTGTGGGCTGCTGCTAGCCTGGAGTATGTTTGAAGTGGTTACTTAGCAGTGAAAAGACTGTTACCAAGCTCCATTCCAGTCCCTCAGGAACTCTGCATTTCAGCATACATCCAACATGGGAATGTTGGCAGTTGAATGAGAGGCGGTGTGGTCTAGTGGATATGGCACCAAACTGGGAATCAGGAGAGATGGGTTTCATTCCTGGCTCTGCCATTGACCTCCTGTGTGAAGCTGAGCAAGTCACTTCCCCTCGCTGTGCCTCAGTTTCCCCATCTGTGAAAATGCGTATAATGATGCTAACCACCTTTGTAAACCATGTTGAGCTCTACAGATGAAAAGTACTGTACAAGAGTAAAGTGGTGGTACGATTATCATCTTCATGCTTCATTATAGATGAAGCTCTCCATTGTGAAGTCCAAAAAGATGTGTGGTGTTTTTTTGGGGGGTGGTTTGAACCTGTTGTCTTGCTGCCTCTTCCTCTGCTGATGGAGACTGACCTTTTTTTTTATTCCAAATATTTCTCCATGGAGGTTATTTTGTTCTGGGAAAATGATCTATTATCCTTCAAGTCCCTGGTAAATAGTGCCCTTTTCTTGTAAAGAATATTGGCAAGCTTGTAGCTGCCTGTCTTACAGAAAGCTAATTATTTCACTTCCACCTACAGAATATTTGCTATGTCAGACAAGCTGTTGACATTTGGGTTTTTACTGTATTAGCAATGAGGGTTTCGCTATTATTTTATGGAGTAACCAAAGATCTCTAGTGTGCACAAGGGCCTGTTGCTGCCTAGGGGGGAGAGTCCCGCCAATGGGGTGGAGTGGATGCTGATTTTTCGTTGGCCCTTAGTGCATTTCTGTGTGGGTGTGATGCTGACCTTGCAGAATTCTATCAAATGGAGTTTATGAAAGACTCTCTAAACCCCTGGGCCATTTGGAGCAGATCCTGTGGGAGCCTGGTGCTATGTAGGCAAATTCATAGCTGTTAAGTCCAAAAAGGAGCATTATGGTCATTTAGTCTGACTTCCTGCATAAAACAGGCCATACATTCTTGCTCAGGAACTTACTGGTGAGCTACAGCATCTCTCTTAGAAGGACATTCAGTCTTGATGTTAAATGTGCCAGACGGTTCACCAGCAGCTCACAAGCATCATATGGGCCAAATTCAAAGCCTGAAGGCAGTGGAACTGGCACCTCTCTCTTCCAGCATGTATTAGGAAGCAGGAGGGCACCGATAAAGGTGCCAAGCTAAGTAGATGTAGGAATGTGTTGTTCTATCTTTCATTCGTCTTCTGATGGGAGTTTAGCCCTTGGACTTTACTATTTTATTGAAGAAAGGAATGTGGATTAAGGTACCAGGGATATCCCCTGGACTTTGTAACAAAATCGAAACTGAATTTCACTGATAAGTACAATGCTTATGTGATTAAAAATAAAACACAAAAAAGCCCTCAACCCAGAATGGATTCAGTCAAATTTGAGGCCAGTTTGTGAGCAGTAGTTAATAAAAACCAAAATCCGACAACTTTGTATTCTGTGTTCCTGAAGGAGATAGTCTAGGTGTTTGGGGAAAAAGAGGGAAGTTAACTGTGGGATGTAACTTGTAGCAGTGTGAAGCAGACTAGCTTTCAGTCAGCGTGCAGAGGGAAAAGATGTTCTCTTACGTTATTAAGAGTTCTTCTAAGGAGGGTGAGTTGTGGCAAACGGAGTCTCTCCTCTTGTGGTTGGCAGAACTGCCCAGCTTCATAGTTCTGCAGCAGAACTTGGTCGTGCATCTGCCACAACGGTTCTCAAACTGTGGGGCGCAACCCCATTTTAATGCGATCGCCAGGGCTGGCATTAGACTTGCTGTGGCCCGGAGCTGAAGCCCGAGCCCCATCACCCAGAGCTGAAGCTGAAGCCCGAGGCCTTCAGCTGTGGGCGACAGGGCTTGGGCTTTGGCTTTGGCTTCAGCTCTGGGCAAAGCTGCTCAGATTACAGGCCTCTGGCCTGAGGCTGAAGGCCTTTGGCTTTTGCCCTCCCACCCAAGTGGCAGGGCTCGGGATGGCTCAGGCTTTGGTCCCCCTCCTGGGGTCATGTAGTAATTTTTGTTGTCAGAAGGGGGTTGCAGTGCAATGAAGTTTGAGAACCACTGCTCTGCCAGATAGGCCAAGGAGAGGGAAGGCTGTCTGCTTGTTCTGTATCATAATGCGAATATTACTTTTGCCCTCTCATTTTATCAATGGCAAGTACTTTCTTTTCACAGAAGTTTAAACTTCTGCACCCCCCAGACCCCATCATGAAATGCTGCCCAGTAATGTGTGCGTGCGTGCACACACATACCTGCTGTAGAATATGGAGAGAGGGAGACGCCTGATCTATGTGAAATGAGCTTTGGGAGGCTGTGAGCAAGGTGGTAGACTCCCAGGTACAGTAGACCTGGATTTTCAATGAGACTGAATCAGCTTTTTCTGCTTCTTACTGCACAAAAAGCTGGAGAAAGGGGAATACCTCTGTTGATGGCTCATTCTAATATATGATCCGCTGCTGATCTTATCTAGCAATGCTATGTTCTGGCAAGACTCGGCCAGTGCCAAGCCTCTTGAAACTGATAACTGCGGTTGGATGCTGCCTGTTTTGTTTACTTTTGACACAGAAGAATGTCAGGCTTTGCTAATCTTGGACTGGTCTGTAATGTTCAGGCTGTTGCCCAGGTCATACTAGGGAGTCTGCATTACGGAAGTAGCTTGCTGTCAGAGTCCTACAGGGATGTTCACAGTGGGAACGGAAGAAGCACATTGCAACAGTACATCAGCTCCAATGAACAGTGCTGGTCTTCACCTACCTTGATGTACAAGCGTGGAAGAAGCAATGTGGTTCAGTGGGTAGGGCACTAGGCTAGATCTTAGGAGCCCTGGATTCTGTTTCCAGGTCTGCCAACAATCTGCTGAGCGGCCTTGGGGAAGTCCCTATTTTTCTGTTTCCTCCTCATCTTGTGTTTTGTTTTGTCTGTTTAGACCAGGGGTGGCCAAGCTGCAGCTCCCGAGCTGCATGTGGCTCTTTTACACTTAAAGTGTGGCCCATGGGGCCCCTGCATTTCCCCCATTCTCTGCCTACCAGACTGGGGGCAGCTGAGGGCTTCTGCCCTGCGGTGGGGTGGTGAAGATAGGGGCTTCTGCCCAGCAGGGAGGGAAGTCTAGGGGCTTCAACCTCATGGGAGGGGCCTGCCAGGGCTCAAGGCTTAAGCCTCTAGCCCCACTACCCTACTGCAAAGCAGCAGCTTTAAGTCCTGGCAGGCGCGCCCGGCTCTCAGACTTCTGAAGATTATTGTATGTGGCTCGGAGGATCCGCGAGTTTGGCCATTCCTGATTTAGGCTGTGAGCTCTGGGGCAGCGAATGGCCCTTTCTGCATTTTGTACACGACCTAGGATAATATGGGCCTGATCTGAGTTGAGGACTTTCATGCTACCATAATACAAATACGTGAAGCACTGTCTATGCTTTTCACCCTTCTGTCCTCTGCAGACCTTGCTTTATTGGGGTGCAAACTGTGGACTCTTCCAGGGTTGTTGCAGTCACTTTTGCTTCTTAGTTAAACCTGGTGTGCTAAAATAAGCCCAGAGAGCTGGAGTTTACCAACCCAGTAAGACTGTTCTCTTTCCTCTTTGTGGGTGGTGGATTTTTTACATTGCTTATCCTGTTGTGGCATCAAAACTACAAATCCACTTCCCTGAGATGTTGTGTGTATTTAATCTGTTCATTCAAGTCCAGAGTGTCCTAGAGATGGCCTGACTCTCCTTGATTGGAGACCAACCTGTTTCCCATCACTCCAGTGCCCCTCAGCCTCTGCCAATGGATGTTGAAAGAGCATTATGGATGTGTTAAGGAAAGTTGCCAATTTGTGTCTGTGGATAGTCTGGAGGGGAGAGTTAGTACTACGTCCCCTCGGGGAGCAGCCTGCTGGAGGCTGGTCTGCCTCTGAACCACACCTTCCGCCTCTGCCAACCCAAATACCTCAAGAGTCACTTTGTTAAAGTGGTGAAAGGATGCCAGCATTTTTCTGTCTAAAGAACTTGCCAGGAAACATGATCCTTTCCTGGGGTGGGTGCTACGAAGGGAGAGTCTATCCTGCACCTAAGGCAGGAAATGTTTTCAGTGGGTTGGGATAGTTCACATAGAGGATACTGTTCTAAAGGTGAATTCCCTCAGCTTCATGTATGGCTGGGGAGAGTGGGAGAGGAGTACGTGCTGCACCCAGAGTGTGTCAGGGACACTGGTCTGAAATGTTTGCATTGCAGGGTGACTGGGCGGAGGGGAGAAGGAATGGACCAAAGGCCGTGGCTCTTTTTAACAGAGGAAGGGTGGTGCCAGGTTTGCAGCTGAAATCTTTTGCACTTGCTTTCTCTTTCTCTGCAGTTTAACTGCAGTGCCAAAGAGCTCCAGTCCCTTTTGAGATATAGATGGGGACTTGTTTAAAGGGATTGAATGGATTTTATCATCCTGAATCTGCTTCTCTCTTTCTCTGAAGCTAGCAGGGTGACTTCCTGTTAATCACAGATGATGCAATCAGTTAGAGGAACTGGGTTTTAGAAAAAATAGAAAGACTTCACCCATGATGGGGATGATTATTACCAAGGCAACCAACCGGCTGTTACCTAATGGCAGTGAGCTGTTGAAATTTAATCAACAGAACATGACTGGTGGTTTTCACCCAAACTGACACTGCTTAAGAGTGTTTTCCGTGGTATATTATTAGCCCTCCTGCTTTCCATCTCCTTACCGTGGAAGGAGGAGGTAGACTGTCTCTTTACCATTAAAGCAGACCCTGCCCTCATGTGGCTTAGAGGTTGCACTCAGAAAAGTGACGCCACATAACATTGGTCTTGTGGAGTTTTCTTGTCTCTTTGTTTTTCAGAACATGTACTCAGTTTTATAAGTGGGAATGTTCTCACCGCCATCCCTGCAAATGCAGGCTGGACTCTTGAGAGTCAAGCTGGGTTCTTTCCTTTCACAATATCATTACTGTAATAAGAGATTACAGACATTACTGGGGACTCTGTGCTTTCAGTGGACTGCCTGGGTATAATTCTTTACTAAATTGTGTTAATCAGCTTGATGTACACGAGGAGGGGAATCCCGCTGTCACTCAGTGTTGCTGGCTCTGCCTTGCTAATGAGTGTAAAGGGGTGAAGATGTTAGTGGCTGATGTTGGCAGAGAGGATGCTGACACATGCACCCAGGAAGTTGCTTTTCTGAGCAGAACTGTAGTTTGTATCTCAGTGCTTGAAAGGAGAGCGCCAAGGCCCCACTTTTCTGAATTTGTTCACAGGAAGAATCTCCTGAGCAACAGAACAGGGAAAGGATGTTCTGTCAGCGATATTCCTGACACTTAGTGGAATCCAAATGGCTTTTTTTATTTAGTAGGTGGAAATCTCTGTTGGCCATTTTTCTGATTCCCCCGCCATGCTCTCTCTAGTCTAGAGCTCAATTATCTGGTCTCCCTTGTGACACCAGAAGCTTTTGAGGTAGTCTGGGCCCCCTTATCTTGGACTCCCGAGAGAACCCCATCTACCTTTTTGTCCTGCTGTAAAGCATTTGTGCTGAATCGGGGTTGCTTATTCAGGCTTGACTAACTCAGCACTGCATAGTAGAAGTCGTGAATCACAGGGCTTGCTGCTATTTGCTATGTTGCTTCTGCTTTTCCACTAAGTGGGTGTGATATATGCCAAGAAACCTCAGCTCTTGTTGAGATCTACAACACTGAACACATTTTGCTACTAACGCATCTCAGTACCATGTGCTCCTGACTCTTTCCTCCTCCTTCCCCCTCTCCTCTTCAAATCAGCTCCACTGCAGTGAACTGTGCAGGCAGGGCTGGCTCCAGCTTTTTTGCCGCCCCAAGCAGCGAAGGGGAAAAAAAGGGAAAATAAATAAAGCCGTGATCGACGGCACTTTGGTGGCAGCTCTACCATACCACTTCATTCTTCGGCGGCAATTCCGCGTCTGGTCCTTCCCTCTGAGAGGTGCCGAAGGACCCGCTGCCGAATTGCTACCGAAGACCTGGATGTGCCACCCCTTTCCATTGGCCACCCCAAGCACCTGCTTCCTGCGCTGGTGCCTGGAGCCGGCCCTGTGTGCAGGTGAGAATGATCTTCTACTTTCTGCTGCTGCGTGGCCACTTTTCTTGTGGCAACTATGCTTCTAAACATGGAAAAAATGAAACTGCTGGTAACGAGTGGTTATTGCAATGCCTGGTACCTAGGAATGCAGACACTGAATCTGAAAAGTCTCTGGTTGGTTCAGAAGGCAGCAGCCTGCTTGGCAATGCAGGTCACTGAGAGCAGAGCCTTGCTCTGAGGGGTGCATAGGTTGCTCATTCAGCTCATGGGAGAATTTTGGCCTTCCTGCTGTAGGCAGAAGCCTCCTTGAAAATATTTCATTTATAGGGATAACTTTGGAAAGGGAGAGAAGAGATGGAATCCTCTTCTGGGCCGAGGTGGTAGCCACACTGTTGTAGAAATACTGCCCTGGCCTGTAATTAAACAGTCTTGTGGTTTCAAGCAGATTTTGTAAGGGGGTGTGGGTAAACTCCCTGAAGGGCTGGAGAAATAGATCATCTCTTTATCCCCTCCCCCTATACACACCTGCCAGGATTGTTGCTGCTCAAACAGATGGATCACTCCATCTGGCTGTAAACATCAATGGTTGCTGCTTTTCGAGGCACAACAGGAAATATGGGTGAATGCCTCCCAGGCCGAGATACAGACGCTGAGCTGGAGTTCATGATACACACATACATATACACACAGTGGCTTTGTCATTACGAGTGTATGTCTCTTCCTCTCCCCTGCTCCCCACCATTCACCATTCCCGCTACTCAGTTTCCTTTTGTTTTTCAGTCCAGATCTGCAGTGGCAACATGGTCTCCTAAAGGATGGCTGCTCCAGCATGAAAAATATTAACACTGGGCCAGGGTGGGGTGTGAGAGGGGAAACTGATGTGGGAAGAAGCCTAAAAACAAGACATAACTAGCCACTGCTAGTGAGTTAGGTGCAGACTTAGTGGGAATTCATAGGAAGGAGGAAGGTGGAAAGTATATGATTAGTTTAGTCTAATTTCTGTATAGATGTAAATGAAGCACATAGTGCAGCAGATCGGGCCATTCCTAGCTTTAACAGGAGGAGCTTGTAAATGGGACAAACCATGGGCCTCACGTCTTGCCCCTCACCACCAAAGACAGCATCAGTGTGTTTACTTATAAGGCTGTAAACATTCTATACCGAGGTAGTGAATCTGCAGCCAGCAGCACCAGATGATTCTCTGCACTGCACTGTCACATCCTCTCCACCAAATGATTTCCCCTTTCCCTAGAAATTAACCCTTGGAATGCTGGCACTTTCCAGCCTTCCAGATAAATGAGTTTGATTGTGTCATATGATTAATGTGAAGGGATGGTGCCCAGAGCACTTTCAGCTTATGTGACGAGGGGAGATCGTAAGCTTCCCACATAGGCCTTGGAGTAGTATGGCAAAGAGTGTGGGAGTGCCACACTGACAGGCTGTTGTGGCACGGAGGCACAGACTTCTCCCGCTTTAAACCCTGCTCCGCCTAGCGCACACAGCTGCAAGATGCTGCTGCTTATTGTTTTTGTTGTAGTCGAATTGTGCGAAAAGCAGCCTGCTGCTAGCCGGAAAGGTTAAAAACCTCAGCACAGTTCTGTAGAGGAAGTTGCTGCTGTTCAGCCCGTGTGGCTGGGGTCGAGGAGAATACATGCCAGGGGGCGTACACAATCCAGCACCGAGGAGTTGTGAGCTGCTCAGTAATAAATGTTTAAATGAAGGGAGATGACCTGGAACTTTTAAACACTGCTGTCAATTTGCCTAGCACGGTTTGTACCATCTAATAGCAGCCTTGACACTCCAGAGCAGTGTTGCTGTTAAGAAGCAATAGTCTGCTCATTGTTCAGCCACAAAGATAACACCTCTGCAGCATTGTAGGTGGGCAGAAACTGTTCTATTGACTCTGGGCTCCTTGCTTGGTCTTGAATGACCACCATGACTCATCCTTGACCTGGAGATGTCCCTCCTGAGACCACAGGGGTGCTCAGTCCATAGGCTTATGTGACCCTTCATGCCTCTTAGCTGGTCAAGAAAAGGGCTTAACTGAGAGGCTTAATTTATTGATCCAAACAAAGTTGGGTTCATCACTCCCCCACTTTCCCCATACAAACTCTTAATCTCTCTCCAGGCCAAACCTATCAAACAACCTCCACTCCCTGTGCTGGGGAACACAAGTGTCCATTCCCCCGAAACTTTGGGGAGCTGAAGTGATGACAGGCTCCTGTTGCACAGGAACCCCCCAGATGACGCTTCCTGCCTGTGTCAGCTGACTCATTTAATCCAACTTCAGTTACAACTAGTGATAGTTCAGAGACATCAGCTGCTCCTCACCATGCGAACTTACAGTGTGTAGTTCAAATAAATGCCAACTTTTTAAAAAAGAGAGAAGCTACATACCTTAGAGTGCCCTGAGTTTAAACACACCCTAGAAAAAATAGTTATGCTTGTGTGGAATGAGCTTACTAAACTTGCTACAGGAAGATTGAAACCATTTATAAAGAAATGTACTTCCTGCTCTGTGTTGGATGATGGAAGGGGCGAAGAGAGCTCTGTGAAAGAGAAAGGAAGTTCACCTGAAACCAGAAACCATGCAAGAATCTGATGACTTGCAGGTGTGGGTCTCTTCATTGTAAACCCTTTAGCAGGCTTCCTCTCCTCCCCAAACTTCTTCCATCAAATTTGTTCCACACCCATTCTGCACGGCCAAATGCAGTGGATGGTGGTTGAGAAAAAACACGGTTTACTCTTCATTCTTAGCTGTGACATTGTTTTGGGGAGTCCTTGTCCTTAACTGTGACTTGATGGGAGCAGAACATTTTTTAAATGTTTTTGTGGCAGGGCACCAATGAACTGTAGCTTCTAGTAGAAGCAGTGGTAAATGCAGAAAGCGACACTTGTCCTCTGAGTTTTTATTTTTCAGAGCACTAAAGTGACTTCAGCAAACCCCTAGGAGCCAAAGGCCCTGTATTAAAAATTTGAGTAGCTCCTGGAAATGTGCAAGTACAGGCAAATTACTGGGCTTCGTGTGCTCATCAGCTTTGCTGGAAAATTGGGTGTGTTCACTTATTGCAGTCTTGGGGAATGAGGATTGTTCTGGCTTCTTTTTTACCAAATCTGAAGAGTCCTAATGGGGCTGTAACCGGAGTGAAAGCCCAGATGGTCCAGTGCACTGTTCCTTCTTTACCTACTGAGAGAATTACTTTTTTTGCGAAGGAGCAAATCGGTGACACAGCACAAGATCTACAATCATTGAGTCAGAAGCACTCCTGACATTAAATATGCATTTTCTGAGGGGGGGTGATGAGCTTCATACTTACCATATGGGAAATGCGTGTCCCTCCTGTGGCCCTTTCTGTATAAATACAGCTGCTGGCTGGCTGCGCAAAGAGCAAAGGGAGGGACAGGTGCTCTGCAGCGGTTTGGAAAAAACTTGGAAGGAGTGTGGATTCTTTGAACCCTCTTAAAATCCCCTTCCTGCTGCTTCACTGGAGCTTTCCGAGTGCACAGGAGAGGGCGTGGGAGGGTTGTTGCCTGGCACCAACATGCAACAGTGATCAGATCTCCCACATAAAAGGTGCCCAACTATTGTTGCAAGATTCTGTTGAGTCTGTTCTCCCTTTTGATCATAAAAAGGTGGCTGTGCCCATGAGCTTGATTCTGGGGGACGAAATTAACCCCTTTGGTGTAGCTCAGGACTTTCCGTTAAACTGAAAACTAGATCAGTATTGGGGGTACAACATCCCACAGCATCCTGCTCAGGTCTGTGCAGTTGGCTGCAACCTATCAACATCTGTAGTGGCTACAAGAATCTGAAATTCTCTCCTTGCTGCTGGGGGCAAAGGTGGTGAGGGTAAAGCCCCCATCATAGTATCTGGTGCCAGGGCTAGACAAGAGACTGCTTGCTGCACTTTCGGTAAAGAGATCTCTCTAGACCCTCTGTATCAGTGGTCCTTGTGATTTCTGGTAGCATTAACAGTATGTGGTCAGCAGTCTGTCTTTTGTCTCTTGGGTCCCTCTGGGATGAAAACCAGTACAAACCCAGCATGTAGTTGGATGCTGCTGCACTTACAGCATACAAAGTGTTAACCAAAGACTGAAGGGTATAACCAGGAGATTTGTGACTGCTTTAACAATTTGAGTGAAAAGGGAAAAAAAGCTATTGTTGAGGCTAAATTTCCTCTTCTGGAGCTCAGACCCAGAGATGGGCTCAGCAGGCTTTGCTAAGGAAGTCCTGAACTTGTTGCATTGAAAAAATTATAATAAACAGGATATTTGCCAAAGCCGCTCTCCTAACTGCTCATAAGAAAGCCAGCCCAGACTTTGTTGGGTCTACTGTTGAATGTGAGACTCCTGATTTGAGGGGGCAGGGGGCTGTGCTGGCTAGCCACATCTCCACACCCACCTTTGTAGTTTTTAGGAGGCAGCTTCCTGAGAAGGCTGTTCAGTCTGCATCCTAGCAGCATTGGATCCTGTGCTTGCCAAGGATTATAAATATTGAGTGGTTTCAGAGTAGCAGCCGTGTTAGTCTGTATCCACAAAAAAGAACAGGAGTACTTGTGGCACCTTAGAGACTAACAAATTTATTTGAGCATAAGCTTTCGTGGGCTACAGCTATAGAATAACATGTTGCCAGGGCCGGTGCAAGGATGTTTTGCGCCCTAGGCAAAACTTCCACCTTGCGCCCCCATCCCCCTGCCCTGAGGTGTCCCCCCTTGCGATAGCTCCCCGTCTCCACCCTGAGGCGCCCCCCCTTGCGTCAGCTCCCCACCCTCCACCCTAAGGCACCCTCCCCCGCCCCAGCTCACCCCTGCTTCGTGCACGAGCACCCCGAGCACACTGTGGCTGCTTCACTTCTCCCGCCTCCCAGGCTTGCGGTGCCAATCAGCTTAGGCGCCACAAGCCTGGGAGGCGGGAGAAGTGAAGCAGCCACGGTGTGCTTGGGGAGGAGGCAGGGCAGGGGTGAGCTGGGGCGGGGAGTTCCCCTGCATGCCGCCCCCCCCCCCACTTGCTGCAGGCGGCCCTCCCTGCGCTCCCCTGCCCCAACTCCCTCCGCATAAATGCCGGCGGCAACCGGGGCGGCCGAAGATTCGGCCGCCATTGTCACTGCCGAAGAAAATGGTGCCCCCCAAATCCCAGCGCCCTGGTTGCACCGGCCCTGCCTGCTGCCTTCACTGGTTGGCTTTTGCAAGACACCGTTAGGGCTGCAGATGACTGGACAGTGCATGCTGAATGTTTGGTTTGCTGTCTGTACGAAACCTGTAGGCTTTTGATTAAGGAGTGGCTAGAATCCTGGTGTATCATGCCTTTTGTAATGCCGCTGTGCCCTGTTGCTGAAGGATTAAGTGCCAGGGATGTGCTTTGTACCATACAGAATGCACAGTCCCTGTCCTAAAGAGCTTGCACTCTGAAAGATGCCTGAGGGAAGCCAGAGGGCAGGATGAATAGGCCGTGGATTTTTCTTCTCTCCGTCCTCCTCGCACCTTTTGAATTATTAAACTCTTCTCTGTGGGAAGAAGTGAACTATGGGTTTTTTGTTTTTTTTAAGGGACTGAGGAGAGTTTTTAAGGGGGGGACATGTCATGGGAGGGCATGATATCCAGACAGGTCAGCATGGCACAGGGCAGGGAGGAGGAGATGGGAGCAAACAGGGTATTAACATTGGCATCATTCATGGAGTGAGGTGATACGAGGCTACCAGTGATTTGCAGGGTGACATTGACAGAAAATACAGTACAGTTAGCTAGCTTATCAAAACAGGTGAAAATAGGACTGAGTAAAGGGTTAATTTGTAGCCAAAGTCTTTTAATGAGTTACAGGCATAATCAGTGCGCAGAAACATGGACTCTTGTCAACAGTTCTTTTTACGACTGTCTTAACTTGCCCAGAACCTCATTTAAACCAGATCACCATGGTGCCTGACCTGTGGCATGTGAATGACTGAGAGATCGTTACCCTTTGTGCTTTAAATCCTGTCTGTGTAATATCCAAATCCTGCTTTTTTGCCACCTTCCTCAACCATCTCTCATTTCATGGCTTCAGGTTCAAGAGTCATAGTTGCTGCCGACATCCAGGACTGGCTTTCGATGTGGCTTCAGTTTATTAATAGTAATGATGTCTGGGTTTTTATTTTGTGTCAGGGTGGTCCTGAGAGAGAGAGAGAGTGAAAGTGAGTTTGTGTGTGTGTGTGTGTGTGTGTGTGTGTGTGTATGCGCACGCGTGCACCCATGCTTTCCAGCACTGCATTCTGTGGGACGGAATGCATGGGAGAGTGTGTCCAGCGCTAAAAGATGAACTCAGGTCATTGGACTTCATGCATTTGGGACTGTGAGAGTTAGACTGTTTAAACTCAGATTTCAGGGCTGAAAAGAGCACAAATGCTTTCTAGATATTTAGACCAACCAGCCCTGACCCTTAGTTATTCATTAGCATTTCTGGCCTAGTTGAAAATGCATTTTTTTTTTTAACCTTCCAGATTCCCATTGTCTGGCTCTCTTCCTCCCCGCCTCTCCCCCCGCCACACACACATCCTTTTCTCTGCGCTCAGCCTGTGTTTCAGATGTATTAACTTTCCTGGCTTTCTCTGCCTCCTCCCCTTCTCATACTGTAAACCAAAATGTGGTTTCGCAAAGATCAAACACACCAAATATTGATCCAAACAAAGCTGGGTTCGTTGCTCCCTCCATTCCCCATACAAACTTGTAATCTCTCTCCAGGCCAAACCTATAGAACAACCTCCACTCGCTGTGCTGGGGAACACAAGTGTCCATTCCCAGGGAACTTTGGGGAGCTGGAGTGACAACAGGCTCCTGTTGCACAAGAGCCCCACACATGACGCTTCCTGCCTGTGTCAGCTGACTGGCTCTGTGGCACTCCATTCTCTGTCAAGAGTGACTGCGTTTGAGGGAGGATGCTTTAGAGTATTTTGACCTTAAATGCTTCAGTGGGAAGTGTAACCCAGCGGGAGGGTGGCCTGGCAACCAGTTTAACTTCTGGGTGTCTAAGGGTATGTCTACACAGCAAAGAAAAACGGGCTGGCCCCGTGGGGCTCAGGCTGTGGGGCTGTTTCATTGCTGTGTAGATGTTTGGGTTGGGTTGGGTTGGGTTGGAGCTGGAGCCCAAGGTCTGGGATCCTTCCGCCCCGCAGGGGCCTAGAGTGAGGGACAGCTGGCACAAGTCAGCAGTGGGTGTCTAGTTGCTGTGTAGACGTACCCTAAGGGGCTGACTGTGAGGTGCTCAGAACTTGCTCTGCCCATTTAAATCAGTGGGACTGCTTACAGGTGAAGTGCCTCAGGGCTGAACTTTGAGTTCCCATCTCTTCTTGGGGCTCTGCCCCTTGCCATTTACAGCTTCAAAGAATTCAAATTACAAAAGTAAACATGGATGCTCCCAGAACAGGACCTGGAGGAACTTGCATGTGACTGGAACCTTCTGGCACAGCGCAGGAAGCATGTTGACGGCTGCTTACTGGGAGTCTGAACTGACCCTTATACGAAGGTCATGTGGGACTGACTTACCTCGAGCTCCTGGGCTGAGCTTGAGGTTTGTGAACCCCAGGTCCAAGAACCGAACCCAGGTGTGCTGCCTGGTAGTACAGCCAACGACAGGCAGCTTCTGGTTAGGCCTTCTTCATGAAAGCAATGTAAGTGGTGCTGAGCCGTATAAATGAAGAGAGTCCAAACCCTTCTCAATGGTACTGCTCTGACACTGCTGCTCCTGGAAAAAACAGAGGGAGATTCTCATTTTTCAATAGCCGTAGCATCTTATCCTTCCCCATTATGAGACTGAATATGCCACTGCTACAAAACTCCATGCCGGTCCCCATCATTCCGGATTGTTTTGCCCTCTAATGCTCCGTCCAGAGGAAGTGCTTTTGCCCTCGCTGGTAGTAGTGTGTATCAGGGGAATCCTGTGTGATCGCTTCGCTTGCAGATGCATGGAACTGCATCCACTTGTTCTAATGGATGGGGATGGAGAATGCCACTTAAAGTAACTGGTTTAAGTGAGGCAGCCCCAGCCTCACTTGGGTTGTGATATGGATCTAATGAACCAGGTGGGAATGTGGGGCAGGGAAACTGTCTGTAGAGCAGTCCCTGTGTTTTTACTTTACTGGAGACACTCCAGTTTTAAACACCAATCTAGGTAATGCCACAACTGCACCCTTGTCTCATGCTAGCATGTGGGGCATATTGTCCCACCTTCTTCACCTCCTGTGAGTTCTGTGACTCACATTCCAAATTGTTCTCAAACTCTCTGGGCTCGTTCCATCGATTCACCTTATATCCGCCTATTCCCCAGCCTCTTCGAAGTGCTCTCCCAGTCTTTGCCTCTGCCTCATTCTCGCAGCTCTGCAGGTGAAGACGCTTTGCCTAGTGCTGCTGCGTCTGCCTTGAATCTCTCAACCCTGTCCAGAGCAATTTCCTCGCTGACTCCTGAGTGCCAGCTGGCTCTCTGTACAGTGACTGTAAGGGACACAAAGTAGTACATTGCCCTTCTATAAGGCAAAAAAGAGCAACAAAAAATATTAGAGATATGGAACAGCTTCCAACATAACATAAGAACGGCCGTACCGGGTCAGACCAAAGGTCCATCTAGCCCAGTATCTGTCTGTCGACAATGGCCAATGCCAGATGCCCCAGAGGGAGTGAACCCAACAGGCAATGATCAAGTGATCTCTCTCCTGCCATCCATCTCCATCCTCTGACGAACAGAGGCTAGGAACACCATTCTTTACCCAATAAGACTGGGATTTTTCAGTTTGGAAAAGAGACAACTAAGGGGGAGATATGGTAGAGGTCTATAAAATCATGACTGGTGTGGAGAAAGTGAATAAGGAAATGTTATTTACTCCTCCTCATAACGCAAGGACTAGGGGTCATCAAATGAAATTAACAGGCAGCAGGTTTAAAACAAACAAAAGAAAGTATTTCTTCACACAATGCACAGTCAACCTGTGGAACTCCTTGCCAGAGGATGTTGTGAAGGCCAAGACTATAACAAGGTTCAAAAAAGAACTAGGTAAGTTCATGGGGGATAGGTCCATCAATGGCAATCTGTTATGTTGCTCTTATCTTCCTCTATCAAGGATTTGCCAGAAGCTGGGCCTGGGAGACCGGATGGCTCACTCAATGATGACCTGTTCTGTTCATTCCCTCTGGGGCACCTGGCATTGGTCACTGTTGGAAGACAGGATACTGGGCTAGATGGTTCTTTGATCTGACCCAGTATGGCTCTTATATTCAATAGCACATTCAGTCTGAGGAGCTCAAAGCATTGTAGAGACTAATGAATTATGCCTCTCACTGTCTCAGAAACAGGGAATTATTATTTCTATTGCACACCTGTGCAATTTGAGGCAAAAGGAGTGGGATTCGACTTGACTAGAGTTGCATAGTGAATCGGTTGGAAAACTGGGAATGAAACCCAAATCTCCTGAGTCCTAGTCCTGTGCTTTTTAACCATAAGAGCGTCCTTCCTCAAAGTGATGTGGATTAGTACTACCTCAGCACGAAATGTCTGGCTCCGCACGGAGCTGCAGTTCAGTCAGCTCTGTCCTCAGTAGCCCCCTCTAAAAGGGGGCTTAGCTTATTTGGTTATTGTCCTCAAAAGTAAACTCTGGCCTTTAATCTCTCTGCGTGTTGCCCTGTATGGTACTGGGACATGAAAAGAGACACCATCAGGGTGGTTTTATAGTGCAAGGTATCTTTCCATATCCTTATCTCAACCTCTGAAAGTTTGAAAACTGACTCTTTGCTTACCTGAGCCCACTTCTGTCCTGTGAATGCACACTCTGGTGGTTGGGCTGCTCTGGGGAGCAGGGCTGTTGGCAGACATGATGAAGTGGGTATTCACCTACGAAAGCTCATGCTCCAAAACTTCTGTTGGTCTATAAGATGCCACAGGATTCTTTGCTGCTTTTACAGATCCAGACTAACATGGCTACCCCTCTGATGCTCTTTTTGAAGTAAGGCGTTGGAAGCATTCTCACTGAGATGGATGGGGGTGGGAGGTGGGGTTGGAAACCCAGGCAGTCTTCAGAACAGTGCGAGAGGTCTTGGGTGGCCCAACCTGGGACTCACCAGCCTGGATGAGATCTCTCTCCAACATACAGCAAAGCGGTCTTATGGGATTCTGAGTCTCCAGTGCTGCAGCCTCTTTGCTTGGAATCTCCTGAAGGGCACAGTTGTGTGATCATCTAGCACTGCAGCCCGCTGAGGCGTAATCTCAAACGGCACTAATCCATTATTGTGCCTAATCCTGCTAAGTAGAGGCTTTTGCTCTTGAGAGGAGTAAATCACTAGCCAGGCTGCAGTCCTATTAGCATTTGCCAGTCAATTTGGAAAGCCTCTTAGCTTTCTGCATGGAAATATGGTATCCACATGGCTTCTGCTGGCACTTTCCACAAGTAGCATCTTGGCGGCTGCGTGAGCAGCAGCACAGCAAGGAGGGCTAGCCTGGTGGCTGCAGCTTTGTACCACATGTGGGAGATTTGTCTTGTCTCTCACACTACTGGGCTATTGGCGCAGGGCCCAGCTCTTCAGCAGTGATCATATCAACAGATTAAGAAGCAGCACTGGTTGAGGGGATGCCAGAAGGTTAGTCACTGTGGCTATGGTCTGTACTAGACAGAAAGGGTTCTTCCATCGCTGTAGTAAATCCACCTCTCCAAGAGGAAGTAGCTAGTTCGAGGAAAGAATTATTCCAGCGACCTAGTGCTGTCTACACTAGGGTTTAGGTTGGCTTAACTACGTCTCTCGGGTGTGAATTTTTCACATCCTTGAGTGATGTAGCTGGGTCAGCCTAACTTTCTGGGATTTGGCCTTGAAGGGTGGTGGTGATGGTGCAGGAGGATGCTGGGATGCCAGCAGATACATAGTACCTCCTCCATAGTGGAGGTAACAAAGATCTGGCAGTTGACTACAGCTCTGTACTGAAATGTTTTTCCTCAAATCACTTATAAAATCAGAAGAAGGCTGCTAACTATGGAGCAATCAAAACCAAATGTAAAAAAGCCCCCTTTAAAAAAAAAAAAAAAAAAGTGACATAGTAATTCCAGCCACATCAGCTCTCTGGTATGACAGCTATCTCATCCTGTTGGCAAGTCCACAGCTCTGGAACAGCCCCTGTTCCCAGCGGCCATCAAAAGCTGTAAACAAACATGAAGACGGAACTGAAACCTTAAGGCTGCTCCAGATGGGCCTCCAGGTATGAGGGTCTAGGCTGGCTTTGATTCACGTGTGTGTCAGCGTAGTAAGAAAACAAAACTTCCATCGCTGTAGCCAAGTAAAGCTCTGTCCTGCTTCCTCGGATTGTGGGCTGTAGGGACTCAGGAAAGCTCTTGGAGGGATGTGCTGTGTGTGTGTGTGTGTACGCCCTTTCTGTTGGGAACAACAGAGTGCCATGTGGATTCTGTGCCATGGTTGCCTGCGAGCTCTCTCACTCCAGGGAGAAAATGGCACATGTAGAACTTATGGTTTTGTAGCATCAGGAATAAAATTCTGGCTAACAAAAACCACTGAGTGTCTCTGTGCTGCTGCAAGAATGGTGAATAAATCTGAACGGTGTAGAGGGTTACCAAGAGCTAGTCTTGTTTGAGTGGGGAGGGGGAAGTAGGTTTGGCTCCAACACAAGCCCCTTTGCTCCCTTTTCCCTGTCATGTGGGCTGTACTCAGAAATACAGGTTTCAGATCTCTGTTTATAACTGATTTTAACCACTATCTCTTTGTTTTGCTAGATCATGATTGAGTTTTGCCCTGGTGGGGCAGTGGATGCTGTCATGCTAGGTAAGTGCCGCAAATCAATATCCTTACTTTGACTAGGGATATGTCGGAGACAGAGAAATCTGCACCCGAAGGACTCTGGGGCAGCTCCCTCCTCTTCATGTAATGTTCCTATGCTCCTTAGCAGCAGACGCGACATCCTCCACTACCCTCCCAGGGTGTGGGTCCTTGCATGGCTTTTGTAGGGTGGAGGGTCGTGGTTTTCTGTGTAACTAAATAGAAACCCTGCTGCAGCCTTAACTATGGAGCCTCTGCCTCTCCTCCATAATCTGCGTGTTGGCTAGGTTTATTGTGGCAACCTCTGGGCATCTTCTGAGCTATGTGTGTCGGTCTGCCGCGTGGTCTATAGATTGCTCAGTGTTGGCAAGCAGTGGGGTGGAGGTGATTTTTTAGGGGGGATGGGTGCCTATAATACTTTCTGCCTGAGGAGGTCTGTTTGGGACCCCATTTATACAGCACACTGATGCCGTGTCACTTGTATGCTCCTAAAAAAAGCCCTCTGGTAAAAGGAAAAGGGGTTTAGCTGTTAATCTGGGTGTCACTGACATTGAGTCTCTCCAAGTCTCTTTCCACCCCTGGCTTCAGTAATCCATTGAAACAGCTAGTGTTATAGCAGACTGAGACCAAGGGCTAGTCTACACTGACAATAACCTGGTGTGATTGCAGCACAGCGCTGGGAGAGAGCTCTCCCAAAACTCTTAAAAAAACATTTTCACAAGGGGCATAGCTGCTAGAGCTGGGGCACTGTCTACACTGGCACTTTACAGCGCTGCAACTTGCTGCACTCGAGGGTGTGTTTTTTCATACTCCGAGCGAGAAGGTTGCAATGCTGTTAATTGCCAGTGTAGACAGGCCCTCACATTAATGCCATGAAGCCACCACTTTAACTTCTCCCTTCTGCATGTGGGCCCTGCCTCCAGTTGAGAAGAGCTGGCCTTTGAGCGCTGTGAAGCATATTGATGTCAGCTAGAGCAGCACAGTTGCACCAGCAGCCCCCATTGGCATGTCAGCCCCATTGTGCAGGGCACAGTACAAACCTGTATGAAGACCCAATCTCTCCCTTTTTTTAAAAAAAGGGCTCCCCCGGCTGGAGAGTGAGAACAGTGCTCCTGGTGTCTGCTCATCTAGAGACTGTGGGACAAGGTGACAACCTCAACTTTGGTCACTTTCTCCTGGGTTTTTTCCTCCCAGTGTTCATGAAGATCTGACTCTTTTCTCCTGCGGAAGTGTGCTGAGCCCAGGCTCATCACTTTCAGTTCCCAGTCTGCAAATTGGAAACGTGTCTAATTCAGGAAACTTGCCTAAAGAACTGCAGTGTTCTGCTGTGGTGTCCAAATCACCGCATCTTATGGTAACCTGGCGTCCGTGTTTGGGGGCAAGGATGCCTAGTTGATAAGGGACGATGCAGTCTCTGTTGCGAAACTGCACTCACAGTGCTGGGGCTGTGGTGTGGATTTGCTGTGGTTGAGCTTTCCAGGTCAATGGTAGGTCCCAGCGGGGCAGGAGAGCTCCAACCCATCTGAGTTTCTTGGGGTCCTAGACTCCTATCTGGTCAGGTCTGGTATCTCCTGTTTCATAGGCAGCCAGCCTTGCAGAGGATATGGGTTAGAATGTGGGAGGGAGGAAACAGGTATTATGAAATCCTAACTGACTGGCCTGGCCATACAGGCCAAGGGATGGTGATGTTACCATAATCTCCGAGTTTCATTGTTAGCAGTATCGGGGTATATTAAATAGGTGATTGGGGATCGGGAAAGGCTGCTGCCCTTGTAGGTAAATCAGTCCGAAGAGGGTCAGACTAAGAGTTTCTTAACAGTCAAGCGTGATCTGGAAAACAAGAGGGGTGGGAAAATCATGACCATTTACATTTGTCTTTGTCTTGGTAGCACGCTCCTGAACAGCTGTGCAGTGAAAGCCATGCTTCGGCCAGACTCGTAACTGAGGGTCACTGAAAATCTCCAGCTTTGAGTTACTGAAGGGAAGAGGGAGGTGGAAAAGCAGGGAGAAGAACAAAACAGCTGAACCAGCATCTTTTTCTCTGATTCTGCTATTTAAGTTCCTTGGCTTTGAATGAATGGCTGTCCTACTTAACATAAGCTCCCTTCAGTCCTTGAGTCTGCCCCCTCCTTTGGTGTACAATAGGCTATTCTAGCTGCCCGGATCTGCGGATTCCAATGTTGTCCATTTAACTTTGGGCACAGAGGGAAGATTAATACAAGGTGGCTGGGTGGGGAGAGGGGAGTGGAGGCCTGACTCTTCTCAACATTCTGCAAGGAAGATGGTTTGCTGGGATGGTGCCTTGGGATAAAGGTCATAGAGTGAGGATCTCCTTGATGGGTGGGGGAGAGCACACAGGAGCAAAACTTTTTGTTTTCTTGGGCGTCCCAACGAGCTGCAGAAATAGAAGGCTGCTGTAGTTACCGTTGGGCCGACAAATGTATATGAATTGTGCACGTGTCTGTTGACTAGGCCTAGCACCACTCAGGTCATGTCTCTCCCTGTGCCCACACTGCCTTGTGGCCAGCTTCTCAGTGTTTGGGGCAAGGACTGCACTCCTCCTTCCCTTAGTGTGCAAATCAATATCCCAGTGCAGATTCTGGTGTCTCCTGCAATTAGAGTTCAGCTCTGTTCTCTCCACAGTGCCCAGTGGTGAGTACTTGTGTCCAGCCCTCAAGGAGGGAAATCAGACTCCCTTTTAGGATTCCAAGGATGACTGATCTATAGGTTTCCCTCAAAGGGAAATGTGTGCATCATCTGTGATGCTCTCATGCCAGTTGACCCACATGTGTATCCCGGGGGTTCAGTAGTAACCCTGTTCTGAAAGCATGTGGGAATATTGTGCTGTGAGCTTAGGGAATTAACTTTCTCAATACTAGAGTGATTTGTATAGGTGTCCCACTGACCTGACAGATGTATAGTGGCCATATACAGTCTGCTGCACAGGGTCTGGGTCACAGGCTGCATCTATTGCTCAAGTGAAGCCTCTCTAATCCCTCTTGGTTTAACGGCTGTCTCTCTGCAGAGTTGGATCGAGGCCTGACGGAACCCCAGATTCAAGTGATTTGCCGCCAGATGTTAGAGGCTCTTGTCTACCTCCACAGTAAAAAGATCATCCACCGTGACTTAAAGGCAGGCAATGTACTACTGACCCAAGATGGAGATATCAAACTTGGTGAGCTTTTAGTTGGGGTGTCACAGAGAGAGAAGATGGGTGCATGCTTGCTAGGTGTATAATTCTGAATTGGTGGTGATTCAGTTTCCACTGAGTAGCTTTGCTCTACTTGTGACTGTATTGTAATAAACTCTTAGCAACTGAGCATAGTCTCTTATAAGCCATGTTTTAAGAAGCCTTGGTTGTTATCTGTATGTCAGAAACAAAACTTCAGGTTGACATTTTTTTCAAAGGCAAAATATCCCTCCAGTGGGAGAGGGGTAATGTGCACTGGTTTGTAAGGGTCTCCTGCTCTGAAGCGTTGCTTCTCATCCTTATCTATTGGGTCTGGTTATAAGAGGAAGGGGGCAGGCTTGTTGTCACTCAGGCCTGGTCTACACTATGCGTTTAAACTGATTTTTAGTAGCGTTAAACCGATTTAACCCTGCACCTGTCCACACAACGAGGCCCTTTATATCGATATAAAGGGCTCTTAAAACTGGTTTCTGTACTCCTCTCCGACGAGAGGAGTACCGCTGAAATCGATATTGCCATGTCAGATTAGGGTTAGTGTGGCCACAAATCGACAATATTGGCCTCCGGGCAGTATCCCACAGTGCACCACTGTGACCACTCTGGAAAACAATCTGAACTCGGATGCACTGGCCAGGTAGGCAGGAAAAGCCCCGCGAACTTTTGAATTTCATTTCCTGTTTCCCAGCATGGAGCTCTGATCAGCATGGGTGGCAATGCAGTCCCAAATCCAAAAAGAGCTCCAGCATGGATCGTATGGGAGATACTGGATCTGATCG
>NC_133775.1:90308838-90404261 GCF_003597395.2 Chelonoidis abingdonii
CTGTTTTACAAAACCAGTTTACGTAAAATCGGAATAATCCTGTAGTGTAGACGTACCCTCAGTAGGATACATGCTTGGGAGGCAAAATCTGCTGTGAAACTAGCCAGTGTGTTTAATCTGAGGAGTTCACTTAATACCTAGTGGAAGTAAAGATGCTGGGAAATTTTCTGCACGCTGCTGAGGCAGAAGGCTAGAATGGAAGGAAGACAGTTGGAAGGAATAAAGTCGTTGCTGCTTGAGCAGCACTGGCTGCCTACTGTCTGCAACGCAGCTTTCAGAAACATACTGCTCTATAGATTTTCTTTAACCTGAAGCTCAGGTTTGGCAGCTAAGCAAATGGGAGATGGAAATGAGGAAGGGAAGCATGTCTCTCTTTTCCCCATCAGCTCTCGTGTAAGGGGACTTCCTATGGGGAGGAAGTGTTGGTCCGGCTTGCACATCCTTCAGGAAACTGCTTCACCAGGTCTTCCGCCTGAATGTCTTCAGGGGTACTGTAACACGCTGGCTTGTTGAACAGTCACTCAGGGTCAGGCAGCGGCTTTGGATCATGCGTTATGAATTCGCCACTGAAAAATGTATCACAAGTGATGCCAACACTTGCAGAATTTTTCTGCTGCTCTGCAATCATGGTTACAATAGCGAAAGGAATGGAGTTGTATTACATGTAGGGCATCTCTCTTCTGTCCAGTCACTTGTTCTGCCGTTATTTTAATCACTGTTTGCTTTGTTTCACATCTTGCAGGATGCCCAGAAATTGTACTTTGGGTGTGAAACATGTGCAAAGCAAAAACAGGGAGTGTTCTACAGTCTCCCTTCCCCAGGAGAATCTCAGTACTGGAGTAAGGTGCCAGACTGGTATGGCTAGAGACTGGACTAATTCCTCTATCCACAGAGCAGGCTTGGCACAAGGCAGGGCAGGCTTCCCTAAAGAGCTGCTCTGCCAACATGCTGTGAGCCTGAGTTGAATTGACCTTCCTCTACTCCTTAGGGATGAGGGGCAATTCATTCTCTGCAGCCCAGCCCGTATTGTACAAGGCCTCTCTCTAGAGGCTGCTAGTGATGGCTGGCTTTTATGATGTGTCTGGGAACAGGACTGAGATCTGTTCCAGTTAATTACATGTGAACCAGTGAACAGGCAACCATTTAAATCTTCCTGTGGCCTTGGGCCACATTCACATCAGCAACCCAGAATCACTTGACCCTTCTAAGTCAGCTCCTTAAAGGATATATGATGGGATGGGGGAAGGAATCTTCCAAAGAGACTAAGAAGCACAGAGATGGAGCTGGGCTGGAATGAGAGCAAAACTGGTGATCTCTTAGAGTCATGAGAATGGCCATACTGGGTCAGATCAATGGTCCATCTACCCCAGTATCTTGTCTTCCAGCAGTAGCCAATCCCAGATGCTTCAGAGGGAATGAACAGAACAGGGCAATTTATTGAGTGGTCCATCCCCGTTATCCACTCCCAGCTTCTGGCAGTTAGAAGCTTAGGGACATCCAGGGCATGAGGTTGCTTGGGGAGTCTTATTGAGTTGGTTAGTGCTGTCTGAAGTGTCTCTTCTGTAGCAGGCACAGAATGCTTCCTATTAACCAGGAGGGAGATGGCTAATGTCACTCGATAATTACCATTTGTTGGGTTGTGGGGAAGGGAAAGGAGATAATTTTGACTCTGTGCCTTATTTATGTCTCAAAAGTAAGAGTTCTTATTAACAAATTGTGCTTCTAAGAGACTTAGCAAATGGGCTTGCATGGAGTATCTGCTCTTTCATGTCTTGCAAAGAGGTCCATTAACCTGGAGAAATGTTCTTAGGGTCTCACGGATGGAAGGAACTCATGCACTCAGAGGTACATTTACTTCACAATCTTTAGTCTAGAGAGGATGCATATTCATACTGCACAGCATTCTTGCCTTTGCTTTACAATTCTGAAAGGCGTTTTGGTTCTTTTAGAGCATCTAATGTGATTAATCTCTTTGCAGCTGACTTTGGAGTGTCTGCCAAAAACATTAAAACTTTGCAGAGACGAGATTCCTTCATCGGGACCCCTTACTGGTGAGTAAACTGGCTTGTTCAGCAGCCTTATGTTGAAAGGAGAATTCAGTGGGAGCGGTGCATTTTCAGCACCTTTTGGAGGTCAGACTGGAAATCTAGAGTATAACATTGTCTTGCTAGGGATGAGGATGTGATGAATGTAGGGTCCACTTAACAAGGTTGCATTATCAGGTATGGATTGGAGGATTTTAGCATATGTTCAGAAATCTTAAGAAAAAAAAACTAAAATACCTGTTCTGTATCCTCTCTGCTCTCAAGAGTCTTCCCAACTGTGTATATCGTAAAGGGGCAGCAAGGAGTGTGTTGGGGCAGCTGGAGACTAACAGGAATGCTCTTCAGAATACTCTTCTGTTGGAATGGCACCCCTCTCTCCAACCCTGTGCAATTCCTACAACTTGGAAGTGGGTGGAATCTGGGACATGTGCTCTCTCTCCTTCCTCCTCCCCCACCACATATGGTGGAATGTTCTTTGAAGCAGTTCCAAGTGCATGGGAGCCACAACTTACTCCAGGAATTTAATCTCTAAATCACCCTTGTGCTGAAGGAATGGGATCAATCAGCATTAATTTATTGTCTGAAGCAGCATCCATGCCAGATGTCACTGCCCTGGAGGTTTTCAGACTGCCTAGTCTGTCTCAGCTGATCTGGGAATGGGGGAGAAGGAGGGGAAATATGGGTCTTGTCAAACCATGGGAAAGCTGCTGTTCCCCCTTGGCTAGCTGTGAAGTCCTATTTCAGGTGAAGGTGCAGTGCTGCAGATCAATGAGAGAGTTTAAATACTGACTCCTGGGGCTTGTGTGCAGTCAGGCTACTCTTGGAAACATGCTTGTGTTGGTAGCAGTGATGCCTCAAACAGTCCCCACTCCCCGTTGTGCTCTCCCTCGCAGGATGGCCCCTGAGGTGGTAATGTGTGAAACCATGAAGGACACTCCCTATGACTACAAGGCTGACATCTGGTCCCTGGGTATAACGCTGATAGAAATGGCCCAGATAGAGCCCCCTCACCATGAACTCAACCCCATGCGAGTCCTGCTGAAGATTGCCAAGTCTGACCCTCCCACACTCAACTGCCCTTCTAAATGGTAAGAAGACAAATGACTACCGCACGTCTGAGAGCACGGAAGCTCTTTGCTGTGGCTTCCCAGTGATGCTGGGCTCAGCTGTTTGCGCTGCATGCAGACTCCATCCAGGGAGTTCCTTGCCAATCATTATGTGTTTTAAGGTCCCCAGAGTTCAAAGACTTCCTGAAGACAGCACTTGATAAGAACCCTGAGACTCGGCCAAGTGCAGCACAGCTACTGGAGGTAGGCAGATATCCTCAAGGGAGCTGACCCTTTCGGACTCACCTTTGTTGCATGTTTAGCTTGTCTTGAAGTCTGCTAAGCACTCCACGTGTCTAAGTAACCTATGTACATCCCAAGCCTTGTCTTAAGCAAAACTTACTGCTCTTCTCTAGTTTTATAGTCCACTTGTACTTCTCCAGGGTCTCTTGCTGTGCTGGTAACACCCTCTTACAGGCAGACTGAGCTATGAGCTTTGTGGTGTCTGCTTGTTGAAAGGCTGTGCCTGGACAGACTCTCTGGTATGACCAGAATGCCCTGTGCACTTGTGCAACAGACCAGAGCCGGCTCTAGCCATTTCGCTGCCCCAAGCACGGCAGCATGCCACTTGGGGCACTCTGCCGCTCGCCCATCCCGCGGCTCCGGTGGACCTCCCGCAGGCATCCCTGCGGAGGGTCCGCTGGTCCATGGCTCCGGTGCAGCATCCACAGGCGAGCCAGCGGATACTGCACCAGAGCCGTGGGACCAGCGGATCCTCCGAAGGCACGCCTGCGGGAGGTCCACCAGAGCCGCCTGCCGCCCTCCAGGCAACCGACAGAGCGCCCCCCGCGGCATGCCACCTGGAGCCGGCCCTGAACAGACAGTAATTTAGGAGTAACGCTTGGGGTCCTTCTTAGCCAAGATCAGCAAGGAGTGGGAGAGATGTAGATAGTATTTCGGATAGAGATTGAAAGGTATTTAGCACCCATTACTGACTGACTCATGCAGTGCCTTTAGAGCTAGCTTCCTACAACACTATCCTGTCTGGTCACCTGAATGTCTGGTGGGGGCAAGATATTGCAGTTGCCAGCTGACCTAATTGGGAAGATTGTCCCGGGAGAAGCTTCTGTCATAAACTGGAAATGGAAAATAATCTGAATGTTTAAACACCAATGGCAGAGCCTGGGGCTCATCAGCAACTGGAGAGTTCACACTCTAGCCCAGGATGGCCGTAGGATCCTGAGGAGGGAATGGCATTTGATTGTAGAGTAGATTTCCATGGTGTATATGCAGAAGGGTCAGTGTTAAGGTTGCACAGGCCATCTTAATCTGTCACTTCCTGATGTCTAGCTGCTTCACTCAGAAGCATTGGCCTTTTGTACGGAATATCCATATGAAGTCCAACGACCAAAGTGTAGGCCTGTTGCCATCTCCTCCCCATCTCTCTTTTAGATTGTCCCTGCCCCAGAATACACAATCTCATCCTCTGTTTGGAAAGTGCCTGCTATGTTTTGGGCACTACAGCATTCGAAAGCTGTTCCCATTGAAGCCAATGACAAAACTGCGATTGACTCCAGTGGGAGCAGGAATGGGCTCTGATTTCCCAGACATGCCAAGGTGGCAGATGCTGTTCGAAGTTAAATTCACATCTTCACCCTTCAAAAATGTTAAATGCTTTTTACTGCCTATCTGAATAACTTGTATGTGGTGCTGGCGTGTTGTCTTCATCCTTGACGCTCTCCACAGTGGTCAGTCATGTGGTTTCGTTTGACTGATGACCATTTCATTTGGTATGTAATGTGCCTCTTTAAATTAGCTTCTGATCTGGAAAATTGATAGTTCTGGCCTAATAACCCTGAGTGAATGAGAGAGTGTGCTAGCCTGTGGTTTGCCACCCAGAAAAGTTCGACTGGGGGTGTGTTTACTTTAGTCAATAACAGGAAGTATACAATACACTCCTTGGCCTCTTGATGAAGCTTAGCACAAATGCATGCTCTGTGTGTGCCTAGGGTTTTGACTGCAATTTCTATTACACATCTCTCCACTCTGTTTACACATATGGTTCTTAAAGATGCCACTCTCCTTCAGATGAGACCCGCACCATGCATGCATCACGGAGACACTCCTGAGTCATTCGGTGTCAAGGAGAGGGCATCGTACCATATCTCTACTGCAGCAAGTGTCTTTTGTTTAAATGCCACTGTTGCTCTGTTTGGTAAATGTTAACACTGTATTTTCCAAGGCTGCGTAGTGTTTAGGACATTTGTATCCACATGCAGCCCCTCATACCTCGTATCACACAAAACTGAGTTCAGAACAATGTAAAGCTCTGGATTTATATCCACAAATAGGCACAGCTAATGGCTGAAACTGTCTTTAACTGCCAGGCTTTCTGATCTCCGGCGGGACATTTGAATCCACGGTACCAACTAGGTGGATTGGGCTTATTTCAACCTAGGAAAGCTAGTAGTGCTAGCTAACTGGCAAGGGCCTTAGAAACTGACTAGAAATGGAAAATAAACTGAGTCTGTTTTCCCCAGTGTGCTCTGACATGGCCTGTTCAGATGTGGGAATCCTTCTAACACGTGTGTGATTGGGTTTGCAGCATTCCTTCGTTAACAAGGTCACCAGCAACCGAGCTCTGCGCGAGCTGGTGGCGGAGGCGAAGGCCGAAGTGATGGAGGAAATTGAAGACAATCGGGAGGAAGGAGAAGAGGATGAATCATCGGAACCTCTGTCTGTAAGTCTTGTTCTCTCCCTCCACTCAGCCTCTCCTATTTCTTAGAGGGTGGAAAGTTCCTGTAAAGTGGCTGTAAAGGTGCAGGCTGGGAGAGCTGCAGGACAAAGTTGCTGCAGGAAACTGTTGGGACTGAAAGGAATCGTAGAATATCAGGGTTGGAAGAGACCTCAGGAGGTCATCTAGTCCAACCTCCTGCTCAAGGCAGGACCAATCCCCAACTAAATCATCCCAGCCAGGGCTTTGACAAGCCTGAGTTTAAAAACCTCTAAGGAAGGAGATTCCACCACCTCCCTAGGTAACCCATTCCAGTACTTCACCACCCTTTTAGTGAAAAAGTTTTTCCTAATATCCAACCTAAACCTCCCCCACTGCAACTTGAGACCATTACTCCTTGTTCTGTAATCAGGTACCACTGAGAACAGTCTAGATCCATCCTCTTTGGAACCCTCTTTCATGTAGTTGAAAGCAGCTATCAAATCCCCCTGCCCCCCATTCTTTTCTTCTGCAGACTAAACAAGCCCAGTTCGCTCAGCCTCTCCTCATAAGTCATGTGCTCCAGCCCCCTAATAATTTTTATTGCCCTCTGCTGAACTCTTTCCAGTTTTTCCACATCCTTCTTGTAGTGTGGGGCCCAAAATTGGACACAGTACTCCAGATGAGGCCTCACCAATGCCAAATAGAGGTGAATGATCATGTCCCTCAATCTGCTGGCAATGCCCCTACTTATACAGCCCAAAATGCCATTAGCCTTCTTGGCAACAAGGGCACACTATTGACTCATATCCATCTTCTCGTCCACTATAACCCCTACGTCCTTTTCTGCAGAACTGCTGCCTAGCCATTCGGTGCCTAGTTTGTAGCAGTGCATGGGATTCTTCTGTCCTAAGTACAGGACTCTGCACTTGTCCTTGTTGAACCTCATCAGATTATCATCAGAAATCCTTTGTCAAAGAAATTGTGAACTTGGTTTCAAACTCCATCCGCTGTCACACAATATTGTATCACACAGGGCCAGATTTTGCCATTCCATACAGATATACTATCACAAATACCTTACCTCATGTACTTCAAATTTTGTAAGCATGGACTGAGGTTTGCAGATGAATCAAAGGCTCAGTGTGAGAGATTTGATCACTGTATTTTGTAAACTCTAATCTTTGTGAGCTATGTTGTTTTGAACCAAATTCTGTCCTTGCAGATCAATTCCTCCTGAAGTCAGTGAGAGTTGTGCAGGTTTGTCTAAGGGTGGAATTAGGGCCCTAATAGATTTAAGTGCTTGCAATCAGTGACTGTCTTTTTTCCCCAACATAAATAAAACACATAGTAAAGATTTAAGATCTAGATAGAGATCTCTAATTAGAATAGAGAACATAATAGCCTCTTTTTTTTAACCATCTCTGCCTCAGTCCCAGAGCTGCTGCCTTTATTAAGTCCATTCAGATGGACAGAAAGTCAGGGGTGGGGACCGCAGTTCCATGCCTGCCCAGGGTACTGGAAAATAATGCAGCTGGAGGAACGCCAAGTTTTCAATTGGGAGGAGGAACCCACAATTGTTGCTGCTTCTGGTAATGCCGGGCTTTCAGCAGGACAGCAGCACTAGTGCAGACTGGGTCGCTGGCTCCAAGGGCAGGGAAGGCGTCCCCCTCTGCTGACCCCCCGTCCAGTTATGCAGTGCTGTTGTCAGTGGTAGCTGAAGCAACAGCTGATTGTTCTGGGATCAGGCCACTGCTGACTGTGTTAACATGGTTCTGGCAGCACTGGGTTCCAGTTCATGATGTGCTGCTAGGGGGTTCCTTGAAATGGGTCACAACGAGGAGCACAGAACAGGTCAGAATGTGGCCATCCCAGAAGCATTGTGGGAGAGATGCCAGCAGGATGTCAGGATTTTTCTGATCCAAGAGGGACTTAAACTCCCACTGCAGGATCACTGTTGAAATTGGACCCAGCTCCAAAAGAGGAACTATTAAAACTCAGTGTTAGCCAAGAGAAGAGAGCAGCAGCAGTCTGGGCTGAGCACGGTATCTTGGGAAAGAACCTAAACTGCCCTGCTAGAATTTCACAGCCGTACGAGCTCGAGCAAAACCCAGCTAAACACACTGGCCCTGGGTCCATTTCTCCTGCACAATCACAGCTTCTCCCAGGAAAGCTCCTGGAGCAAAAACCACTTGGCTACAGCACTTAGTGTCTAAAGATGCATCTGCACTGCACATTCCTTATGGCAGCATGTGGAGCATATACGCTGCACACAGCCCTAGCACGGGTACAAATAGCAGTCTAGATGCTGAGGCACTACTTAGGCATCTAAAGACACTCCAGAGCTTCATGCTATGTATCCTACCTGTCTCTCTGCACATCCAAGTAGCGTTTCCCCCATTTACACTGCTACTTGTAGCATTGTCTTGCCCCACTGCCTTCCCATTGCTGCAAGAGAGGCTCTGGTAGTGGAGAAAGGCTCAGGCAGCCTTTCACTGTCCCGTATAGCTACACATCATGGTATGGACACAACCTACTTTTCACTGCGGCATGTAGCTACGTATACCCTACTCGCTGCTGCCAGTGGTGTGCGGTGTGGGTGTAGCCTAAAAGGAGCTGGCAGAATGAAGGGACAATGGGGTAACTCTTCCCTGAGCCTTGCTGTTAGCTGTCTCCCAAAGGGATCACCCAGCAACTCCCTCCTTCCCCGTGCAAGGATTGATAACACAGAAACCAGCTCTAGTGGAGCAATACAGCTCCTCTGGGTCTCCTATGGTGTTGGTTATTCGTGGGCCGTAAGGAGTATTGTCCTTCCATGTTACACTGTGACAGACCTCTGGGAAATGCTGATGTCAGCGCATGTGGCTAGGACCTGCAGCTCCAGATCCAAATAGTCCAGGTGCTCTTTGCCTGCTGAGCCTAGGTGTACAGCATTGACATCGGGACTCAAACACTCACTCCTCCCCAGAATGCAGGCTCTTCCCATGGACTCTGTTTGCTGGACCACATGGTGCCACCATTCAACACAACACTTCGTTAGAACTGAGGGCGGCAATTTTCCTAAACTTCTGACCTTCATCCCGGCTAACTAGAGTCTGATGGTGCAAACCAAACCTGTGCATGCCACTGATCTGATGTGTGACCCTTGCGGCATCTCAGAGCCCAGGCACAGCCCCAGAAACCTGGCTCTGGGGAGGAGAGTTTAAGAGAGGAATGAACATATTGCATAAGGCCAGTGGTCTGTCTAGTCTTATCAGACTTTGATGGTGGCCAGTACCACATGCTTCAAGGGTAAAGTGTTTTAAACCTCCCATGGGGAACAATAATGCAACATAATGACCCCGGGGAGACCTTTCTTCCTAAGCCCCATGCAGCTAATGGCTAGCTGAGTCCTAAAGCACGTGGACTTCTTTCTCTTGTGAAGGTAAGTTAATATAAAGAGGTGGAAGGAGGAATACCAGTTCAGTGCATTAGTGAGAGTGGTAGACATGCATCTTTCATTAAGCAGCACCCAGTCTTGTGTTGCTCAGGTGCTCCATTGGGTCTCCTCGCTTGTGTGATCTGAGTTTCACTCTAATGCTGTGTGCGCCTCAGCTCTGTCACATCTCTCTTCCCTGTCCTTTCAGCCCTCTGGGACTCACAAGCGAGGCCCCTCTGAGGTGAGTCAGCTGAGTTTTGAGGGAGAGAAACCTCCAGAATCCCCCCCCCCACCGGAGATGAATGGACCCAAATTGTCTGTGGAGGCGGCCAAGAAGACTGTAGACAGGCAGAGAAACAGACTCTCAGATGAAGGGATCAGCAGCGAGAACTCCATGAAAACCACCAGCAGCTCCGAGTCGTCCGGGACGGAGTATAGCAGAACACCCCTCAGCATCCAGGAAAAGCCAGTCACCAACCCCCAGTCAGGACTGTTGGATGACAAGGTTAATCCAATGGAGGAGAGAAGCCGCCAAAGCAAGCACCTGGAGCCAGTGAACAAAGAGCGTAAGAGCATTGGGAACTGGCCGGAGAGCAGCCACCTGGAAAATGCGGCTGGGGAAAAGCTTGCCAATGGGAATTTGGATTCTCCTATTCAGTTTGCCAGCAGTAGGTCCAAGAGGGATTCGGATTCTGGCAGCACTTCTGCTTCGGAAAGCATGGACCTCACCACCTCTCTGTCTGCTGATCTGTCCCTTAACAGGGAGAGTGGGTCGCTGTCCCTGAAGGTAAGGTAGGGGGCATTAATCAAAGATTAAAAGTTAATTTTAATCTGGAACTCAGTATTCAGACCTCGGTATTGAGATCCTGTTAGATGTCCCTGACTCTTTCCAGACAGCCATCTTTCCTGATGCACCTGGCAAACTTTGGGGTTTTTTCCCCCCCCTCAGGGGGGTGGTGGTCTTTCGCCAGGGAAGAAAAAGTGAGTTGTCCCTAGTGTATGATGTTAATGAGGGATCCAGATACCCTGGTGATGGGTGGGGTAGATAAAGATTAACAGTGCAGTGATTTGTTTTGCTTTGTGTTTAATTGCTGAATACTGCAGAAAGGATCAGCAAATTATCATTCCAGCAGAGGCAATCATATAAACTCATCAAAGCGCCCAGGTTTCAGTTTCCAGGCAGGCAACACTGTAATAAACCAAGCCACAAAATAATTCCAGTGTCCATCCAAAGCTTTCAGCAATAGTTTGAAATGGGTCCAACCCCATAGGCTGAGGAGTAGCTTTGTTTAAGGGCAGATAACCTACCTGGAAGCAGAGGTTGTGTGGTGTGTAATGATTATTAATCTGTAGTATGGGGAATTAGCCTAACTGCTACTTCCTTTAAGCATGTACTTTCTCAGTGTTGCTACTGTATGTTACATGCTCTTTTCCTTGACACTTGCAGATTCCAAGCCAGTGAAATCTAATTAAGGTTTTACATTCTGCAACTAATTATAGTCTTTGGTAAATCAGCAGGAAACCTGAAGCTGACATAACTGCTCCAGCCTCTCCCTTGCAGGGACTTAACTGAGTCTGTGAACAAGTCCCAGCCTAAAAAACAAAATAACTAAATTGCACCTTTGTACAGTGCTGATTAGCCTATTTCTCTCCCCTAAACACTGATAAAAAGACACCTTAATTTGGTGTAAGCTTTGGGTGGAGATCACTTGTGATTTCTCAAATGTGCCATGCATCTGGCCTAGCTTGTATCAGAGATTAAATGGTTCTTTGCACTCAGATCTTCAAGCAGTTTGGGCTTTTAAGGCAGACCAGTGAGGACGATTGCAGTGCTCAGTGTGAGGGGTCAGTATTGCTTTGATTGAGGAGGCAAAATAAATGAAGTGACTATTTGCGGAGTCCTGGAAGGAGAAGTGAGGTACAGTGTGACTCAGAGAGCCACAGATACGTGTATTGCACAAGATCTTTGTCCAGTTGTCTGTGCAAGTGATGGTTTCCAGGTGTAGAAACATGCCCAAATAGCGTTCCTAACAAAATTCCTCCTCCAGCTCTGCTCTCCTGCTGGGAGAGGAATAATTGGCACTTCCCCCTGGAGTCCACAGTTCTGCTAGTGGGGGCTCTTATGTTAGAAGTCTCATCCCGATTCTTCAGTCTCCCTGTGATAAATGATCCACTTCCAGAGGCCAGCCAAGAACGTATCACATGTGTTAATCGTTCTCCCTGACGGGGAGGGAGGGTTGTAGGGACCAATAAGTGAATAACGATGCTGTTGCGTTTTAGCTAGATGTGACTCTAGCTGTACTGATAGCACCCTCCGAGTAAACTTGAGGACATTCTAGCTCTAGTGGAGAGCTTTGGATCCCGTACTGTACTCACTGGGGAGCAGTAACACTGTCGGAAAGGTCCACGGGGACAGTAGGTTGATTTCTATCTTTCATATCTCGCATTTGGGATTCTGCCACCACTTTCATAAATGAATGTAATCTGAAATCATGTGCTGCTTTTCCCCCAGCCCACTAGCTATACATGATGCAGCCTATGACCCATTCAAAGCACTGTGTGAACATAAATTCTTGCCATACTCCCATGAAGTGGGGGGAAGGCATCATTGTACGCATCTGTAAAATCCCACCCCTCATATACTCAAGGTGAATTGACTTGCCCAACTCCAGAGAGGGGGATCCATGTCTGAGCCAAAGTTAGGGCTCCAGCGTTCCTAGTTCTCAGCCCTTTGATTGGATCTCCTACACCAGTGCTTCTCAAAGTGGTGGTCTCCGGACCGGTGCTGGTCCCCGAGCCATCAGCTGCCAGTCCGCACGAGTTTCCTCATAAGAGCATTGAATAGGATAATAATATGCCACCAGTCCCTGGCACACTGGAAATAAAAATTGCTGCTCCCCCACATGAGAGAGCTTGAGAAGCACTGTCTTAGACCATTGCTTGTAACGGCGGAATTCCCCATGGGTTTCTAGATCTTCCTGGGCAAGGGCATTTTGATACAAACTTGTGGAGAACATTTCATTCTTGCCCTAGTATGCAACCAATTGCAAGTGTGGCTTTTAGTGGCTCTTTTAAAAGTTCTTATGTGAAAGCGAAGCTCAGGCACAAACTTCCTCTCTGTGCCTTGATTCTGAGAGGTGCTGAGCCCCCCATTCTCATTTTCACTCCTTCTGGATTGAGATCTGTGTGTTGAATTCCCCTCCTCCCAGCGGGGCAGTGGTAAGGGGATCAGTTAGCCTGTGCTCTGCAGGTGATGTTTCTAGCATGCTTTGGGATTTCCGGGGGGCTCCGATTTATATTCAGGGGAAGTGGCTGTGCTTGTCTGTTTATTTCATGTACTGACCAGATGCCAGGCGCAGGTGAAGGACATAGGGGGGTCTTCACTGCCTGCTCGTCGTCCTCCAGATGGAATCTCAAAACTTACAGATGTTGCTAGATGGAGCCCCATGTGGATTGCACTGAATCATACAGGACCAAGGGCTTGTGTATGTGGAAAGTTGCACTGAAATAATTTAGGGTGTGAATTTAAACCAATATCACTAAACCTGTGCAATTGACTATGTGTGGATACCCTTATTCTAGTCTGAGCTGTAAAGACACCTAAAGTCAAGGTTCCTAACACTTTCCATTATAAGACCTTGGTTTTAGTTGCTTATAACTCTTTGCCAAACAAAAAACATTTTGCCTGAAATTTTCCACGCTGGACGTCTGCCTTGGGTTGAATCTTTTTAGAAACATCCACAAAAATGGTTCAGTTGTTTCTGATAATGAGGCCTTGGCTACAGTTGAGAGTTACAGCACTGTTGGTGGCTTTATAGTGCTGTAACTCACTCCTCATCCACACTGGCAAGGCACATACAGCACTGTATCTCTGTGGCTACAGCGCTGCTTGTACTCCATCTCCCCGAGAGGAATAAAGAGTATAGCACTGCTGCTGCAGCAGCGCTGGGGTGCCAGTGTAAACAGGGAATAATCTTAGTTCGCTATAACTGACCTCCAGAAGCTTCCCATAATCCTTTTAAGTGAAGGTCCTGCTCTTTGTTTTGTTGTGATGCCTCTTTGTTTTGTTGTGAACTCTGGGCTCCTGAGCTGCTTATCAAAAAAACAAACACAGCTACTGTTTGCTGTGAATGAGCAGAGGCAGGGGGGCTCCCTTTGGAACACCCACAGCTAGTGTTTGCTTGAAGAGAGGGGGATGGAGGGGGCTTGAGGGGAGAAGCAGTATGCTGACAGTGTTGGCTCCAAAAATCCACTCTCTCCCTCCCCCACGCTCCCTTCACACTCCACCCCACCCCGCCCTTTTGAAAAGCACGTTGCAGCCACTTGAATGCTAGGATAGCTGCCTATAATGCAGCACTCCCAATGCCGCTGCAGATGCTGCAAATGTGGCCATGACAGTGCACTGGTAGCTATCAGTGTGGCCAGACTGCAGCGCTTTCCCTACTCAGCTGTACGAAGACAGGTTTAACTCCCAGCGCTGTACAGCTGCAAGTGTAGCCGTACCCTGAGATTAGGGACCAGGAGGGCGGGGCTGGGACTGGCTGGGCAAGGAGACTAGGACAAGGAGCCTGGAGATTGTGGAGGGGAGATTGGGATGAGGACACAAGCTGGAGGAAATAGGGACAGAAAGGTCTGTGACCCCTAGGGGGTACACTCTCCTTCAGAAGCTAGTACGGAACCTGAGATTCCTGTGTCTCAACATTCCTCTGCTGTCAGTAAATATCTGCAGAATTGGATTCTGCCCCTACTGCACAGTTCCTATGTAATATTGTGCAAGTTAGTTAAACCAGACTTTTTTCACAGGTGCCACTAACTGTGTTCCTTGTTTTCGGAGTGCCCAGCATATTACTCAGCTGCAAATGAAGTCAATGGGAGCAGTGCTCTGAACTTATAAAGAGCTACATAATGCCAAGTACCCTGAAAAATCAGGCCCAAGAATCTCACGATGGGCACCTAAAATTAGTGGACATGTGACCTTAATTTCTGTCTCAGTTTTCCATCTGTAGAATGGAATGATGATGATATTTAGTACTTTTTTCATCAGTAGATCTCAGAGTTTTATGCAGTAGGTCAGTATCATTATTTCCATTTTACAGGTGGGGAAATTGAAGCACAGAGGGTAAAGTGACTTGCTCAAGGTCATCCAGCAAGCCAGTGGCAGAGTCTAGACTAAAACCCAGGTCTTGAGTTCCAGTTCAGTATTCTATCCACTAGGCCACACTGCCTCTTTGGAGTATTGTGAAAATAAACTCACTAATCTTTGGAAAGCACTCAGGTACTATAGTGCCGAGCACTATAGAAATGACCTTGAGGAAATTAATAATTCGGTCTTAGAGCAGGAGTATGAATGCTGTGCAGGTAGTGAGACATGAGACCACACTGAGCTACAGGTGCCATCTCTTGATTTTTAGCGTAAGTAGTTTGCTTACTGACTTAAACCCCAAATGAAGCTAGTCTTAGAAGGATTTAAGTTATCCTGGCATGACTCCCTCGTATAAACAAGTCCTTTGACTGTTCTTTTCATTGCTGAATTGAGCAACAAGCTCTTCATGGACACAGTAAACTCTGGGCTTCTCAGGCTCACTGGAAGCTCTTGCAATGCTGGGGAAGGTAAAATAATTTAATTGACTCACTCTAGCCTTCCCCTCTTCCTTTCTTTTTCACCCTCCTGCTGTTCCTTCTACCCCTATGGGCACCTTCCAAAATGCCACATGGCTTATGTCATTTCCTTCCCACATTCATGACAAAGAAATTCAGTCACTGGGTCCTATCCTCCAGCCTAACCGTATTCAGATCCTCTGTAAGAATAGATGGCAACTGCAGCCTACTGCACCACTGAACAAGAAAGCGAAAACACTTGTCTCTACCTGTACTAGTGAAAATGAGCCAAAGATTTGCTAGTCTGCTTCTTCCTTGTAAGGAGCTCAGAGCTGCTGGTGATTAGCAAAATATAGGGACCCTAATTCTGATCCAGCAGACAAAGTTGGATATCATTCCAAATGCACCAGTTAGGAATTTATGTCCTGACTTTTGAAGGTGCTGAGCGTTCAGAGCTCCTGTTGCGTTTAGTGGGAGCCGCAGTGGCTCAGGTATCAGAGGGGTAGCCGTGTTAGTCTGGATCTGTAGAAGCAGCAAAGAATCCTGTGGCACCTTATAGACTAATACACGTTTTGGAGCATGAGCTTTCATGGGTGAATACCCACTTCGTCGGATGCATGTAGTGGAAATTTCCAGGGGCAGGTATATATATGCAAGCAAGAAGCAAGCTAGAGATAACGAGGTTAGTTCAATCAGGGTGGATAAGGCCCTGTTCTAGCAGTTGAGGTATGAAAACCAAGGGAGGAGAAACTGGTTTTGTAGTTGGCAAGCCTTTAATCCTGAGCTGATCGTGGTCAAATTTGCAGATGAACTGAAGCTCAGCAGTTTCTCTTTGAAGTCTGGTCCTGAAGTTTTTTTGCTGCAGGATGGCCACCTTAAGATCTGCTATAGTGTGGCCAGGGAGGTTGAAGTGTTCTCCTACAGGTTTTTGTATATTGCCATTCCTATATCTGATTTGTGTCCATTTTCCTTTTCCGTAGAGACTGTCCAGTTTGGCCAATGTACATAGCAGAGGGGCATTGCTGGCATACAATGGCGTATATTACATTGGTGACTGGCAGGTGAACGAACCGGTGATGGTGTGGCTGATCTGGTTAGGTCCTGTGATGGTGTCACTGGTGTAGATATGTGGCAGAGTTGGCATCGAGGTTTGCTGCATGGATTGGTTCCTGAGCTAGAGTTACTATGGTGTGGTGTGCAGTTACTGGTGAGAATATGCTTCAGGCTGGCAGGTTTCTGTGGGCGAGGACGGGCCTGCCACCCAAGGCCTGTGGAAGTGTGGGATCATTGTCCCGGATGGGTTGTAGATTCCTGGTGATGCGTTGGAGGGGTTTTAGACTGGGGACTGTATGTGATGGCCAGTGGAGTCCTGTTGGTTTCTTTCTTGGGTTTGTCTTGCAGTAGGAGGCTTCTGGGTACACGTCTGGCTCTGTTGATCTGTTTCCTTATTTTCTCGTGTGGGTATTGTAGCTTTGAGAATGCTTGGTGGAGATTTTGTAGGTGTTAGTCTCTGTCTGACGGGTTAGAGCAGATGTGGTTGGTGGCTCAGGGTATACCTATACTGTAGTTAAAAACTCACAACTAGCCAATGCCAGCAGGCTCGGGCTAAGGTGCTGTTTAATTGTGGTGTAGATGTTCGGGCCTGGGCTCTAGGACCCTGCAAGGTGGGAAGGTCCCAGAGCTTGGGCTGCAGCCTGAGCCAAAATGTCTACGCTGCAGTTAAACAGCCCTGCAGTCTGATCCTTGGAAGTCAGTCTGTTGCGGGTATCTAACTGCAGAGTAGACATACCCCTGGCATCTTCAACAAGCTCTGACTTGCTTAAAAAGGGAAAGGTGACAAATGTTATGTCTGTGAATTTATAGATTCTGAGGACTACTGTGATCATCTAGTTTGACCTCCTTTATAACACAGACCAGAGAAGGTCCCAAAAATAATTCCTAGAGCAGATCTTCCAGAAAACCATCCAATCTTGATTTAAAAATTCTGAGCGGTGGAGAATCCACAACGACCCTTGGTAAATTATTCCAGTGGTTGATTACTCTCACTGCTAAAAGTTTGCACCTTAGTCTGATGATATGAACAAAAGGGACCCTGACGTCAGCGATTTATATGGCTAGGTATGGAGGAGAGAGTTCTACAATCGTTGAATTGCTTCTGTTTTTCCTTTTTAAGTAATGCTTTTGTACTGAGGATGCTGACTGTCCTAATGTGATACCAATATTTCATTTTAACGGTAAATGAGAGCACAGTGTGGATTTGCAGGATGAATGAGGCAAAGCTGTGTGCTTAGTTTTGAATGAGTTCTGTTTATTCTGTTGGGAGGCTGTTTCTTTTATTAAAAATGCTAATAGGATTATTTTGAGATCTCTGGCCTTAGTGCTTGGCTGTCATACAGGCCACTGGCAAAGCTTCAGCTCAGAGTGTGCATTAAACAGTAACCTAGAATTTCATTTCACGACCTGTTGTTTTTTGGGGGGGGTTTTTTTCCTTCTCTCCTACTGCACGTTAGGATTCCAGGATACACAACAAGACACTGAAACGGACCCGGAAGTTTGTGGTAGATGGAGTGGAAGTGAGTGTCACCACCTCCAAGATCATCAGCGAGGATGAAAAGAAAGATGAAGAGATGAGATTCCTCAGGCAAGCTGGAAGTTGGTCACTGAGAATTTGGGAGGGTTGGCTTGGCTGGCTCCCAGGACTAGCAATGGGGGACACAGCCTTTCACCTGAGCACACACCCAGTAGTGACCTCAATTCTCCACATGGTAGCAAAATGTTAATGGGAACAGTCCAGCTCACAATGGGCAGCTGTCCACAACGTACAAACCACCTCACTGGCACGCTTATTGACAGTCCCAGTAGAGGCTAAGGATTGGACATTGACATTGGACATTGAGGTACACTTTTTCACTTATGGGCCATGCATTCCCTGCTGAGGCTTACCAGTGGCACTCTGTATGGGAAGTTTTCACTGCCTCTGTCTTGGCTAAGCCTGTTGTGTGGATAAACTTGCATCGATTTCCACAGCTATCAGTGTGACACATCAACTCAGCTAGAGTAAACTAATAGAACATTTCAAGATGTTTTTGTTTGTTGGCTTTTGTATTTGCTCGGATAGACTTTTAATAATGGAAGAACTAAGAGGAATTTTAGTCTTCGGCATGTTCAGGCCCTCGAAAGCTTTAATTCCATTACATTTTTGTAGCCTTCAAGCCTCTAGGATTCTAGTTAGGGGAGAGAGGGCCGTTTCTGGCTTCATTATGATTAGTGGCAACAGTGAAATGAAAGGCTTATAAAAATCCGGGGCCTGATTCTTTGTTACAACAAGGTCCCTCAGCATTGCTCTGGAGGACCCCCTGAGGATATCCCTTGCTTGTTGACAAGTCTCTAAGCTATCCCTGCTCCCATAAGGTATATTACTCTTCAGCTAGTCTATTTCCCAAGTGCCAGGGGAAATTTACTGCTCCAACTTGCACTGAGGGCCAGGCAGGTGCCAAGTGGCCCTAGAATACAGGGAATGCAAAGATGGCTTAAAGCCACTCTTACACCCTCTTCTTCCTGCACAAGTACAGGGAAGGAGTAACTGGAAATTGGGCATCTGTTTTCATAACTGGCCTGCTCTACCTACACTACTGGGCCGGGGCGGGGGAGGGAGGACAAGTGGGACAGAGAAAGGTTTAAAAACTCACACATCACTGCACAAAAGTGCATTCAGAGAAAGCTACCATTTCACAGGGTTTTCCTAGCAGGCTTAGTGCATTTTCTTTGCATATCTTTTCCCACTTGCAAGTTTCATATCTGGGTTTTTTTCCTGCTGTTTGTTGAAACGTGCCAAGATATTGATTTTTAAGGCTGAAGTGGAGAGGAACAGATCTTGTTGGGCCAATTGATTTAATGGGGTGAGTGTGTTTGGATAAGGGAAATTGCTCTAAAGTGGTTTTCCCAGCAAGATTCCCAGACTGTGTGTGGTTTGCTGAAGAGCATAAAGCTAATGCACTGGAGCGAAGGTCACACTGGGAATTTCACTTAAAAACTGCGACTCCTCTTTCTCCCTCACCCAGGATATCAGCAATTTCTAGCTGAGCCAGCCTGTAAACCTGGCAAATGAGCATGGATTTGCTTCAGTGAAAGGCAGATGACTAGATCAGATCTCCTTGGTTCACATGGGAAAACTATCCTTCCCACCATCTGTGTCATGGACTGCCTTCACTCCTGAACTTGCAGGATGGGCAGGGCAGCCCTAACTCAGGCTGACTTGTATTGCAAAGACTACTATAAAGTTAGACTGGATGGGACGTAACAGACCGGTTTTACCCTGCTGGGTAGAAGAGGCTTCTTTCCTACAAGTATATCTTCAAGGGGTTTCTCTAGACAAGTTTTAACTGTCCCAAGCAATGGGGCTTCCACTACTATTCTGCTGGCTAATAGATCTTGCCTGTAAGATTTGACCCTCTTGCCCTTGTTAATATCGCTAACATCCTGCCTTCCTACAGACAGAGAACTGGTGCCATGGAGTCTGGATGCAAATCAATGAGGCTGCATTTACCTCCTCCCTGAGTTCAAAGCAGTAACCCTTTCCTGATCACTGTGGGGGGTGCCTGTGTGGTTGGTTGGTTTGCACTGTGGTTGAATGTGCATTGAAAATGCAATTTCTCCTCCCATGTTATTTCACTTACAAACTCCGCCTGCATGGGGAAGGCACCAAGCCTGGAATTTTACTTGTGGTTTTTTTTTGTTTTTTTTTTAAACCCTTTTAGGCGCCAGGAGTTGCGGGAGTTGCGCCTGCTTCAGAAAGAGGAACACCGGAACCAGACCCAACTGAACAACAAACACCACCTGCAGCTGGAACAAATGCTGAGGCGCTTTGAACAAGAAATGATGGTAGGTGAGAAGGGGAAGGTGAACCTAAATGTCCTAGCTGGTTTGACTTCTCCTTTGCAACTGTCCTGCAGATACAGAGCGAGAGATGCCGTGTACTCTAGGCTGGTCAGCAGAGATATTCAATGCCAATTGTTACACAAGCCACTAAAAACTAATCCTAAACCCTTGCTCACTCTGCTAAAGCGATGCTGGCTGGATTCACTCAGAGGGCACAACAATGAAGGAAGCCCTATGGGAGCCAGCAGCCCTAGGCTGGTTTTCCAGAACGCATTGCTGTGGGCCAGGACTTCCTTTATACCCCCCTGTCCAATAGCAAAGGGGAGGTGCTGGGCCAGCTCTTCTCCCCATATTCTGGTGGTGTCAGAGCTGAGCCTATAGGTGAGACTTTGGGTCCTATAAACTGAATACAGGTGAATTGTCCTGTAGTGATTTACAGCTGCGTGCCCAGCTGTGCCTGCTCGAGGGAGAGGCGTCAGAATGTGTTGAAGTAAATGGATGGGGGTTTTTTATAGCTAAGTCAGATTTAAAAAAAAAAAAAAACCTTTCAAGAGGCAGCAGATAAGTGTATCCTGCGTCCTGTCAGTAACCCCCAGGCCTCCCTGGAGGCCAAGAGGAACTGTACGCATTTCACGTTTCCCTAAATATTTAGAGTCTCTCTTGACCTGTTTGACATGCTGTCCACTTGAATCCCTCCTTAAAAAGAAGTACCTGCTCACTAAGATTTTTGCCAACATCGCGGTGTGACACATTATGGAACAACGATGTGCTCCCTCTACAGTTCTCCTGAGGCACTTAGCAATCAAACCACATCCCACAAGGGCCCATGTTCCTGCTGATGGTGGTATAATGCTGGTGCGACTCGAGTAGAGAGAAGACAGATATGTCGGTGAAATGTTGCAGAAGGCAATGTCCTTCAGTGGTTTGCATACTCAGGGATGTTGAACAAAAAATCATACATTTGGGCTTCTCCCATCACCAGGATGTTGCTACCAGAACTTTATTGCACATCAGGAATGAAGTTCACCTCCTGAGCTGGCCAAGCCCAGAGACGGAATAAGGGGGGTTCTGCTGCTCAAGACCTGGTCTACACTGTGGGTGGGGATCCATCTAAGTTACACAACTTCAGCTAAGTGAATAACGTAGCTGAAGTCGACTTACTTAGATCTACTTACCGCAGCGAAGACACCGCGGTAGGTTGACTGCTGATGCTCCCCAATTGACTCCCCTATGTTTCTCGCTCCGGTGGAGTACTAGAGTCAATGGGAGAGCGCTTGGCGGTCAATTTATCGCGTCTTCACTAGATGTGATAATTCCCCCCTCCCCCCACTGGATCGATTGCTCCGGACGTAAGTGTAGACATGCCCAAGATTGAGGTGCATTGGTAGAACTGGCGGGGGGGGGGGAGGCAGAGAGATTTGCACAATGCCTGCCCACCCCAGACTTGGCTCTGCCCAATATGATTAGTATCTCATTTTCGTAAACTTCTTGCGTCCATTCCTTCAGTGCTCACTATTTTTGATTTGAGAAAGAATATAGCCCAGAGAGGGTTTAGTCTGAACCTTGTTCTCTTCCCCTCTCTTCCCCCTGCCCCCAAATAGGCAAAAAAGAAATTCTTCGACACTGAGCTGGAGAACCTAGAACGTCAACAGAAGCAGCAGATCGAGAAGATGGAACAAGATCACTCATTACGCCGGCGGGAAGAGGCAAAGCGCATCCGTGCTGAGCAGGAACGAGACTACAACAAATTTCAGGAGCAGCTTAAGCAGAAGAAGAAGGAGGTAAAAATGGGAAAGGCATGGGGAAGAACTGGTTTGCTCTAGCTGTTACAGAAAGTGTTCCTTCCAGGAGTGGATCATGGCATCCTTACCCAGGGGATATCTTGGGGGCAGGGAGGTGAGAGGCAGCAGTAGCTATCTTCAGTGGGAGGCTTCTGCTTCTCTTATTCTATAGGATTGTTCCTGTGGCCCAGCTCCTGAGGTGGAGCTTCAGCCTAAGTTACCCACTGAAAGTCTCATCTCTTCTCTCTCAAAGGTCAAGACCGAAGTTGAGAAGCTTCCCCGGTATGCGCGCAAGGAGAGCATGAAGGTGAAGACAGAGGAATTTGCGCAGAAGAAGCAAGTCTTGGTAAGCCCAAGAAAGGATTAGCTTCACACCAAAGAGCAGAGGGGATACAGGAGAGGGGCACCTGGTGACTTGGCTTCTTACCTCCAAGTGCCACAGGGTTTAAAATACTGAAGGTGCACATAAAGTTACAGCTGGAAAACAGCTCACTTTACTGGCATCTCCCCCCAGGAACGAGAGTTTGTAGTCAAACAGAAAGAGGATCTGGAGCTGGCCATGAATAATATTACTGTGCAGAACAGGAAGGAGATCTGCGACAAGGAGCGTGAGTGCCTGAACAAAAAGCAGCAGCTCATGAGAGGTGAGTGGAATAGAGTGGGGAGGAAGAAAACAAATGCTGTAGTGATGGGTTTATCCAATGTTGGCTCTTCCTACACAACAGATGCTGACATTGCTGCAAGCTATCAGGAGGATTTAGCAATAAACAGCCTTGCCAGGTCCTGCCCGAATGTTTAATAATAATAATACTTAGCAGTTTAATCTCCAAAGCGCTTTACAAATACGAACCAATTAGGCTTCATAATTACAAGAGACAATTCACAGATATGGCTTGCAACCAGGGCCTCTTGGAAAACAGGAGAAGGTGTATGATTGCCCCTTCATCTGCTTTACAGCTTCCGACTAATGGTATCACTAGAGCTCAGGATAAGAGTGAGCGAGTGTGTGTTAATTTCTCTCCCCTTCCTTAGACCGAGAAGCTTCCATCTGGGAGCTAGAAGAGCACCACCTACAGGAGAAACACCAGCTTATCAAGCAGCAATTGAAGGACCAGTATTTCCTCCAGAGACACGAGCTGGTCCGAAAGCACGACAAGGTAAGAGAGTTCAGCCCTTTGTGACTGACCTTGACCCCTTCTGCTGCCCAGCAAGGCAGTGAGCCACTGTCTGGAACCTGCCCCTGGTGGGTCTGCAAGGAGTTGTCATTCCCACTCTTTGAACTGCGTACCCCTGAAAGCGAAGGGAATGGGGAGAAGGATGGTGATTGTCGCAGGTGGGTGGGTGTGTAGCAGGACAAGGAGTGAATATCAGCCTGTTTTGTTGCTAATATTTGGGATCCCTTCCCTGCGCTGTGTGAGTGTTGCCTCAAGGAGAGAGGCATGTGCTTCGAGATCTTTGAAAATGAGCTATTTCCAGAAAGTCTCTGATGTGTTGCTGGTTTACAGGATGGCAGGGGAATTGAAAGTATGAAATAGTTGCATGAAAGGAGCAGGGCTTTGTAGTTAACCTGACTCACTTGAAATCCTTCGGTAAGATGCCTGTGACCAGGCTTGCTGAATGAAGTTCCCAACTCCCACCCTTGAGGAACAAGGCTAGCACTGCACCCATGTTTCTGCTCCTGGAATGTTCCCATGATACATGATTCAGGCTCTTTGCATCTTGTCCGTGATCAGTTGTGTCTTCATTTCTCCCTTTGTGATGGGAAGGGCCCCACTCCCACCTGGAGCATGGGGAATCCTTGCCCACAAGGCCATGTCATGGACTCAGAAGGGAGCACATGGAAGCTCAGATAAGTCCGAGTCCCTGTTGTGGGCTGCCATTTTTCTTCATCTTAACCTCCATCTCCTCCTTTTTCTGGGGCCTGTTTGGCACATTTTCCTACAGCCCTAGGGAGGAACTTTTGTTGTAGTCAGCAATGATGTGGTGGTTTCCACCGTTCCCTAGCACAGTAATCATCCTTTTGCTCTCCATTGGCCTGACTTGCCTCTCCTCTCTGCTGACCTTGCTTTCTTTCCTTGCTTTGCTGTTCTAGGAGCGAGAGCAAATGCAACGGTATAACCAGCGAATGATAGAGCAGCTGAGGATTCGGCAGCAGCAGGAGAAAGCTCGTCTCCCCAAAATCCAGAGGAGCGAAGGGAAGACCCGCATGGCCATGTACAAGAAGAGCCTCCACATAAACTCCAGCGGGAGCATGTCAGAACAGAGGGAGAAGATAAAACAGGTCAGGCTCACTGAACTATGTGGTAATGCGGCAGAACACATGGGCTCTGGAGACTTCCCCCATGGCCTGGGGTGGAGCACTGCACTGCTTTGCAGGTGACATAGCAGTGTAGAGTGACCCGATGTCCCGATTTTATAGGGACAGTTCTGATTTTTGGTTTTTTTCTTATATTGGCTCCTGTTACCCTCCACCCCATCCCGATTTTTCACACTTGCTGTCTGGTCACCCTGTAGCAGTGCTAGAGGGAAATGCTTGCTATCTTTCAACAGTAGCCCACCCTGAGAAACTAAGGACAGCATTGATGGGCCCTGTGGAAGGAAAGCAGTGGTATAACTTGTCAGTTCTCCCATAACCATGAAAACCTGTATCAAAGTAGTGCAGAGTCCTGCACTCAAGGAGGGATTTCCAAAGGCGACCTTGACCCCTTCTGCCGCCCAGCAAGGCAGTGAGCCACTGCCTGGAACCTGCCCCTGGTTGGTCTGCAAGGAGTTGTCATTCACACTCTTTGAACTGCGTGCCTGAAAGCGAAGGGAATGGGGAAAGAGGGATGGTGGTTGTCGCAGTGGGTGGGCGTCACTTAGAACCAAGTGACTTAGAACATGTCAGTGGGACATGTGCTCCTAAACCCCCAGAATCCACCCATGTCACTGCAGATCCCGTTATAAGAGGTAAGGGAAACTATTTCTCATCTCCTGTTAAAATTAATTGACCACGTTCATTAGTGTTAGGAGCCTGAGGTGAAAACTGCTCCTCGGATCTGGGGTTGCTGCTGAATGTCCCCAGCTCGTCCAAATGCTCGGAGGATTTTCAGTAGAATAACAGCAGCGTAACAGGCCTGCTGCAGGCCCAGCAGCTTAACAGTGAAGTGGATGAGCTCTTGTTCACGTGAAAATACCTGCATGTAGGTACTATATGTCCACATGGGTCTAGGATGTTCTGGGGCAGCCTAAGTGAGTGCCAGCAACCACTAGGGTCCAAAATATGTTTGTTTTAAAGTTGCTCAATTAAAAGAGCATCTGTTTTGATCACTGGCTCTTGCCTGACTCTGTGGAGTTGGGGCTGAGTTTTGGGGCAGGTTGTTTTGAATGGACTGTATATGGATGTCACAGTTAAACCGAGCATTTAGGTGTCACCCACCTTGGCTCTTTATTCCTTTGATGGTGTCAGCTCATTAACTTCTTAGCCAGCCTCTGCTCTTGGGTGACTGAGGGTACTGGGGGCTGCTTTCTGTTCCAGTTTGCTCAGCAGGAAGAAAAGCGGCAGAAGGCAGAGCGGCAGCAGCAGCAGCAGAAACATGAGTTCCAGATGAAGGAAATGAGTGCCCAGTGTGAGAGCAACGCGAACGAACTGCAGCAACTGCAGGTAACATCACACTGAGGCAGAGCTGCACGTATGCAATCAGATGTATAAGCTGGGGATGGGGAGCATCATTTCACTAGCATTACCTGTACGGAGGAGGGGTCATGGCTGCTGTGAGAAATATGGTTGTGGGAACTGGCAGTTAAGTTTGACTAAAGGTCCAATCTCCCATCTGTTCCTATTAGAGGGTTCCCTTAAACATGTGATCATACTTCAGACTCTGAGCTGCCAAAGGTTCAGCAAAAGTAGTGTAAAACCATAGGATGAGCATGGGTGGAAAGGGTTCTCCATTTCTTCTGGAGCATGTAGGGAGGAGATGGTTCTAGTGTCTCCTTCATACAGTCCATCCACAGACTCCTTATACCTTCTTCTGGCTGTTTTATTTAGAATGAGAAGTGTCACCTCTTGGTGGAACATGAGACCCAGAAGCTGAAGGCCCTGGATGAAAACCACAATCAGCACCTGAAGGACTGGCAGGATATGCTGAGGCCACGGAAGAAGGTAACGTTCCCTGCACACAGGCCGCTGGAGCCTGGTTGGCTGGCAGGGGCTGTCAATACAGTGGCAGCATGACCACAAATACAGATCTCTTGTTTGTTCATTTTTTAATTAAGGCTCTGGAGGATGAGCTGAACCAGAAGAAGTGGGAGCAGGAGGTGTTCTTCAGACTGAGCGAGGAAGCAGATTGTCAGATCCCAGCATCCCTAAACAAACCTGTCAAGTTCGTTCCCTTCAGCTCTGCAGAGTTCTCATAACGCCTGGATCCGGGCGGGCCAGCGAGCTAGCTGGCACTCGCTCTACCTTGATTATCTGTGGACAAGCAACTCAGGACTGCAGGGACCCGCTCAATGACACGCCAGCCTCCCTCAGGGCAGTTCCCTTCTGTCTCTCTGCTTTGCCTGAGAGAAATATGGCCTCCTCCCACTTCTGTCTGACACTGTGGGAGATCAGCTTGATTTCTGAGCAGAGGTGGCATTTCCTGGGACTGGCTCACTGTGCCAGAAGAGCTGCAGTGACTCTCCCAGCAGGGATAGCTGGCAGGGCTGTGCCCATGATCCTACTCATGCTGTCTGCTGAACTCTTTACCCTGTGGATGAGACTGGTGCCCATGCTATGTCCAATCCTAGATTGGCGCAATAAATGCTACGGACATGAGAAGTATTAGGGACTCTCAAACACTGTCCAAAGTGGTTGTTTAAACATCCCTATTCTTTGTGGCTACCTCCTTCCCCTTTTTGTTGCCAGGGCAGTGGTTGGGTGCAGTTTGTCAGCATTAGCATTGTGTGATGCTACCCTGGCCTCCTGGATCCGTGAGGCCTACAAGGGTTCAGATGGTTTTCTTACAAAACGCAAAGCAGAGTTACCTGAGTTTTACTGTGGTCTCCATCTCCCCTATTTGCTCGAAAGGGGTTCAGCAGTTTTTCCTCCCAATTTAAACCCTGGGGGACTAGCTTGGCTCCCCCGCTGAAATGTCTCTGCGTTTCCTTTGTTTGCCCTGGGAGTTGATGTTAAATGGCACAGCTTCCTCTCAGGTTCCTAGTCACTCTGTGTCACTCGCTGATCCCGCAGGACTGTGTGGGGTATGGTGTCTAGGAATCATACTGCCCTGTGGCACAGGGCAGTATGAAGCATCACAGCTATGCTGCTAGGCCAGCCTAAAACTCTTGCCTCCTAAGAAAAGTTATGGTTGGAAGGAGGAGCAAGGAGAGGTTCATGGTTTTATTCAGTTCTGCAGTTTAACACACCGAAGTGTCAGTAGTGATCATGTGCCCTTTGTATCGGGGGATTACTGCTTCCAGAAAATACTTTTATCAGCCCTCAGAGCTGTGCACAAACTAGAGGTCAGAGAAAGTGCTGTGCATTTTTGGAGCATGTAGGCCAGGCCTTTGCAACACAGATTACTTGCTGCAAAGCTTGGTTTCAAAAGATTCAAACTGGCAAAGACTTGGCAGTCTGGCTCTTAAATTGGTGATGGGGAAGATGGAATTGACAGCTCCGGCTGGCTTGTAGCTGTAAAGAGTAACTTCTTCCAGAAGTGGTGCCTAAGCTCCTTAAGCAAAGACCTTGCAAAGACTTGTCACGACTTTATCTCACATTCTCTTGGCTTCCTGCCGAGGGTTGGGGTTGTACAAAACTAGATAGGGCAGTTGTACCTCAAGTTCTGTCTACCTTTTTTCACCCATGTCCACACGATGCTGTGAATCAGTCTCTCACTCTCCATCCCCAACACACACAAATTGGCACCACGATGGTCTACATGTCTGTTTAATTGTCACGAATGCATTTTGCAGTAGTGCCTGGGTAGGAATTAAGTTTCCCTTATCCAAGCCTAGGTACTGCCAATCCTGAGAAGTCCCAAGGTATCCAGACTGCGGCCAGTCTCCTTTATACTGTTCCAATCAGCAGAGTAGCAAGCGAATCTTGTGTTTCCGATACAGCTGTTTTCTGATTTTGACAAGAGCACAGAGTTGCTGTAGTGTACAAGATGCCTTGATATGTAGCATTCTCTCCCTTGTGAGACTGTCTGATCACAAAACAGCATGTGGTAACAGTTAGCTTTTCCTTCCTTTGGTCTATGTGCCACATTGTCATTTGAAGCTTAGATTGTATCTTCCAATCATGGGATCCTTATTAAAAATATTCCACCTAAGAGCAACTGTGTCGTGGTGTCTTAAGAGACTTACTAACTCTGCTGTGTAGCACTAGCTTGAGGAGACACCTCATGTTAGCATAGAATCCTAGATACATGGGAAGTTGAAAGCTTTGGAGCTCAAAGTTGTAAGTTTCAAAACACCTTTGTACTGAAGAGGGGGACATTTCCTATCCATTTAGAATTTTTTAAAAGTATCTTTCAGTTCCCTGAAAACTTGTGTCCTCTTGACTGTTCTGAGTTCCCTATGAAATTAAAGGTATTACTGTTTTGTTACTTGACTCACAGTAGCTCTGATAGACTGACCTGGGCAGCCAACCATACATAGTGGAGGCTTGACTGATATGTCAATGGAAAAAGAAAGGCACACAGAAGAGCTGCATAGTTGATTGTACCATCGCTCAAAGCACCATGCGTTCCGAGACCTCGAGTCCTCATTTTTTATTTTTATTTTTTTCACTCACTACTAAGCACCTTTTTCGAAATGGCTAGTTTACCTCTCTCTGCAGTATAACTGGTCTATTTCCCTAAGTATCAGCTGTGCCTTCATGATGTATCATACGGTATGGTGATGTTGCCTGTCTAGGAGTTGATGTAGGAATGAAGGAGGTGAGTTGTCTTTGAAGGACCTGGGTTGACTTGAGCCTTCTGATAGTGTTAGAAATGTCTTACAGTAGCCCTGGGGCCATTTTTTGTTCAGTCTTGCTGCTGTAAATTTAGAAGAACTCTGTGAAATCACTAGTGTCCCTGAGATTGGAATCCGCCCCTTCATCTTTAATGTGTGCGTGACTGAAATGTTTATCATTGGAAAGACTTTCTGGAATACCTACACATGAGATACTTTTCCAGTTTAAATCTTTATGCTGGAATATAGAGAGGAGGAAAATGTCAAAGCATGAACAGTATTCCAGACAGGTTTTTCTCAGAACTCCATGCTAAAGAGTCAGTCAGAGCTAGACTTACTCCTAGCTTGGGCAAGAGTTTGATTTGCATGTTGTGCAGCAGCGATGATGGGGACAACTTCTGGGGGCTTCCAGCTTGAATGGGATATGCCAGCTTTTTGTAAATCAACAGTCATTCACTCATTAGTTAATCTTATTGGTGGCTAGAAACCTGTAACTTAGTTGCCATTTTCTTAACCTGGGATTGGGAACTCTTTTTTTCCAGTGCCGTTTGCTGCTTCTCAATTGCTGTATGGTGCACTGTAGCTTTACGTAAGTGCAATACTGATCTCTAAAAGGAGAGCAGTGAAGTGTGTTTTACAGTTGCAACATTTAAAGGAAGCATGTTCTTCCTTTTAAGGGTCAGATTTTTCTCCCCCTTTGGAAGTAATCTTTTTTCTAAGGCAAATAAAACCAACTTATTTTTGTCTGTTGGGGGTGGGGATGTCATTTTTATGTGGCTTTGAATAAAACTTTTTTTTTGAAATATTTTGTAAAGTGTCTTCAGTGGGGCAGCCACTCTGTGAATAGTAATCTAATAAAGTAACAAAGTGAGACGCTGGGTTTGTGTCTAATGTTCTGTGTACTCTCTGAACTTGGCTTCAGATTGGCAAAGTTAGCCTTCTGTTAGTATATTTGGGTTTAACTGTGTGAGGGGACTCTGTGATACCTGTTCTGGGCTATCAACCTTGCAAAGCAGAACTTCAGTTTTCCAAATGCAATTGGCTGCTCTGAAAATGCTGTCGCTGCATGTAGCAATTTTGTATTGATGGATCTCTGCAGGGAAGCTAGACCCCTCTGAGTCTAGATCTCAGCTTCAAGCTGTAGCTCTTCTAAAGTCCTTGCTGATGTTAATCTAAAGATAGTTAACGAGTGACACTATTTGGCAGAGCCAGGAACTGCACTTTCAATGGGACTTGTATTCTGCCTTGAACTCATCAGTAATAGTGTTATGGCACCTTTAGTTTTCAGGAGCTCAAAACCCTTTACCAACATTTGTGAATTGGCCATGCCAACTTCTGATGCTGCATGTGGTTACATCTGAGACCCAGAGGTTAAGTGACTAGTCCTAAGGCACTAGGGTGACCAGATGTCCCGATTTTATAGGAACAGTCCTTATTTTGGGGTCTTTTTTTCTTATATGGGCACCTATTCCCCCACCCCCGTCCCGATTTTTCACATTTGCTGTCTGGTCACCCTATAAGTCACAAAGTTGGAATAGTGGACCATGTGGACTAATGCCCAGTTCTGTGCTGTTAACCACTGGACCATGGTTTTAGCTTTTGCTGGGGTGGACTCTGGCTTTGGGAACATCATAAGATTGTGAGACAGTATTTATTTCTTCACTGCGTTTATTCAGGAGGGCTGTCTGTGGCTTCGACACTACACTTCCAGTCTGCTCTGTCTAAGTGTTTCTGTCTGTAACAGGCCGTAGGGCCTGTTTAAACTTCATTTTTTAATAAACGTTGCTATAAATTCAAATTATAAACCAGTTTATATTATCCCCTTGGTGCCTGAAGTCTGGCATCAAGCGGGAGGAGGGGCTCTCTGCTGAGACTGTATAGTTTTATAATGTGAACACGATGTGCTCCAGTACAATAGAGTAGGTGGTGGAAATAAAAAGCAAACCTACTTTGAAGAACTGCCTGTGCGTTGATGTCTGAATAAGAGTTGGGGGTAATGGGCCTCAGTGGAATAATGAAGAGATCAGACACCTCTGGATACATGCACTTAATCTCCGCCCATGAGAGGCCTAAGGATGGAAAGGCAGGAGTTACAGCTCTGCTATCTTGGTCTGTAGGATGGGAACCCTGGGAGGGGTTACAGGAAGTAAGGAAGAAGGGGTAGCTTCACTGCCAGAAACAGTGCTGCTGCTTTTCTAACTGGCTTGGGAAGCAGCGCTCCTCTCCTTAGTGGGTGCAGTCAGAATTCCCCTTCTTGTTTCAATCTATTCCAGCCATTGGCTAGAAAGGAACCCCAAAACAAATGCGACTGAGAGCTGATTGGGCGATGAAATGCCTTAACTGAATGAATGGTGTTGCATTCTTGTCTTCTCTGCTTTAGAGACTGGAATCTGCAACCCTTCAGCCAACATGACCAGCTCATATCGTTTTACACCCGCAATGTCATGCTGAGAAAAATGTATCGCAAACGAAGACTCCCTGGCTTCCCCCTTCCATATAATATAGCTACTGCCAGCAGGCAAATGCTCCAGTAATGATGTGACATGCACCAGAGTAGAAGAATCTAGCAAACTATCTTATTTTTAGCTGCACCTCTGTCATAGCTTCCTACTCAGATTTGAACCTTAGCGTTCATAAACTGAGAAGCTAGCATGAACCCTCTAAACTTAATTACCAGCTTAGATCTGATATCGCTGCCACCAGCGAGGAATTTCCAGGGCCTGATCCTCGGTCTCCCAAAACGTTCCCTGGGGACCCCCAAGACTCAGAATGCCCTGAGTCTTACAACAAAGGGAAATAACCTCCCCCCTTGTCTCCTCTTTACCCCTCCAGGCTTCCCCTGGAAGATACAGCTTCAAAGTCCTTGAAACACAGCACTGAGAGATTAAGTATCTCTATCCTCCCCCTCCTTCTTCCCCTGAGGCTGTTCAGATCCACCCTCAGTAGATCTAACACAAAGAGAATTTCCTCTTCCTTCGCTCCTTAGCCTACCCAGAGAAAACTCAAAAGGTCTTAAAAAGAAAGCTTATATAAAAAGAAGAAAAACACATAAACATAGTCTCTGTATCAGGTTGACAATACACGGGTCAATTACTTAAAAGAAAAATATGAATAAACAGCCTTATTCAAAAAAGATATCCAATTTAAAACCTTCCAGCAAAACTACACACATGTAAATACAAACAATAAAAGCTATTGTCTTATACCTGTACTTACAACTGGGAAACAGAAGATTAGAAGCTTGAAGATAGAAAGATCCCTCTCATAGCTGAGAGACAGACAAAAGACCCAGACCCAAACATTCCCTCCCTGAGCTTTGAAAAATCCGGTTTCCTGATTGGTCCTCTGGTCAGGTGTTTGGTTCCCTTCATTAACCCTTTTCAGGTAAAAGAAACATTAACCCTTCGCTATCTGTTTATGACAACCTCCCCGCCAGGGCTGACAGTCTCCTGTACATTGCTCAGAAATCGTTTTTCCTAATCAGCTTTCAGATTATGCTGGTGTAGAATGGATGATCCTATAAGATTATCCTCGCTTAAACTGTTTCTCTTGTACAAAAACCTGGGTCAGATTTAAACATCGGGATAAACTTATTTTTATGAAAACATTGAAAGATCTAGTGAATTTTTAAAAATACCCTTACCTATCTCCCTCCAAACACCAATTAAAAACTAAGCTGTTGGCTGCACAAAAACCCTATTTAGAGTAACATCTGTCTTTTCTCTCAAGTTCTTACCAGGCTTGAGGTGTTGTATAGTAATTGGCCCTACAGGGACAGGATGTCTGAATCTTGTACCTATCATTTACACAATTTCTGCCTCTCCTTGAGCCATTCTTGAAGGATATCCTAAGACAAATGGTGCTGTAGACATTTGCTTCTGGAATAACCTGTATCTCCCTTCTGAATACTAAAGGCTACTGCATTTAAAGGATCCCATTTACAACTATTGCATTGTTAACCACTATAAATTCCTTGAAGACCAACTAGTTGGTGCTCAGGTCAAGTCAAATCTGTGGAGTCTGCTTGTTTTTCCTTTCCTGTACTTTCCAGTAGTAGCATGAAACATGTCACTGCCTCTTATTATTTTTCCCTGGGAGGTGCTGTTCAGTGACATGAGACCTTCCCTCTGCTCTTTGCAGGTGGTGGAAGCTGCTCCTTTTTCATGCCAATGACAAACCCTCTGTGATTGTACCCATAAGAAATCTAGTAGAGCTCATCTGGTAAGTCAGTTCCATGTTCTTTGCAGAGGGCAACTCGCACCTCCTCCATATGCTCCACTAGGTGGTACCTGCATTATAACATTGGGCACAACGACAGCCCCAGAATGCAACTCTAATGAACATCTTTGTGTGAGAAAATATAAAACTGGAGCTGGTCAGTTCTGATGGATGTTTTTCCTGTTTCTTGACAGTATCTCATTAAGAAAAATCACCCACAACTGCTAGGCTTACATTGAGCCTCAGTGTTGCTTCTCACAGCCCGCAGGGAATTCCTGATGCTCCCCTTCTCTGTTACTGGTGTCACACCTTTGGGGTTGCCACTGATTTCCCATCTGATAGAGGACTGAACATCAGAGCCATAGGCCCTTCTCCTGGGCCGTTCCCCTTGTGACATACCTGTGCAAAGTGGATGCAGCCTGGTACCATTCTGACCTGGCACTGTTACACCCACTCTACTCGGGCAAAAATGATAATCCAAGAGTCAAGGCAGTAGAAGATCAGTCCTCTCGGCTTTGGACTTGACCCTGCCTGTCCTGGTGATTTCAGTCAGAGTGACAGGTGCTCAGCACTCAGGGCAAACTAAGAGGGTTGGCCAGGAATCTGTTGGGATCCAGTCCTGTTAGTATGCTGTAAGCATTATTCTACCACACACTTGCTCCAAAACATGGCCACTTAAAGTGGCACTGTGGTTGTGTTTGTAGATTTGGCTAGTACCTTGGTGGGAGGTAGGTGAAAAAATTGCCTTGGGGTTGCCATTAGTAGGGGACAATCAGGGACACAAACACGCTTGGAACATACCTGTAACTCTGCAATCCCTACAACAGTGGATGGATGGAAAAGTACCTGGTGGACCTGCCAGCCAGACTGAACAGTGTTCCATTGCAGTTCAGAACTGAATCTGGAGTACTGCCTTCTGCTTCCAGTAAATCATTGACTCCTGAAGAATGAGCAAGGTGTGATTTTTAACAGTTGGGGCTTACTACAGGAAAGGGCACAACCCATTTGCTATCTTCCTGTTGGATTAATAGTTTACCAAGAATCTTTCATCTTATTCAAAATTGCTGGACTCTTCTTCACAGGAAGAAGGGGTGGAGGTTGGGGAGTTCTTGACTTTTTAGACCTAGTGGTGCAAAGGCTTTTTTGTGTGATGCTCATGTCAGACTTAAACTGCAGCCTTACTTTAAACATGAGAAATGTGATCATCTGCTCCTAAATTTTGACTGTGAAACTCTTCCTCATCTGGTGCTGCTGTTCTAATACCCCATCTGTCTATGCATAAACATAGGTATGGCCAAAGCAAAAGGCTCCTAAGCTCCATCTCTGACTTATGCCTCAGTTTCCCCTTCATCAAAGGGCAATACTTGCCTACTTTGTACCAGGGCTGGGAGGAGTAACTGGCTAATATGTCTGGAAGGACTTTCATACCACATGGCACTTATCATTCTGAATCACTTCTGCTCTTCTCCTTTGATTCCTGAGTGGAGGGTGTCACTTTTACACAAGTAATGAACTTCTAATGTATTATCTTAAACTCATTTCTTTGACCAGAAATTCTGCTTTTGCTTACACCTGAGCCCCCCTTCAGTTCAGCCCCAAGGCAGATGGGAAAACTTAGCTTATTAAATAAACAACTATAAATTTATCAGGACTCAACAGAGATCAGATGAGTGCTCTATAATCCGCTTCCAGGCTACTCTGCCCTCGAATCAATCTGGACAAAGCAGTACTCCACTCTTCTCCACAGCTGTCTCCAAGCTAGTTAATTAAAACCCATGTGCAACTTTACAGCATTAGTTGCAATTGTCTCTCACCCAGCCACTGGCAGCCAGTACAACTGCAACAGGTACTTGGTATTCTAAAGAATGTATGTTGCAATAGCCTCAGAGAATTAACTCTTTAGTTGGACCTTAATACTGGCAAAGAGCATCCTAGCCAGAATAACCCATGCTGTGCAGCAGTCCTGATACTGAGTGCTTCCTATTGATCTCTAGCAGTGTCTTGGCCTCCTGCCAGCATTGATGTCCCTGAAGTAGTGCACTGGAGTGGGTTTATGATGGTGCACAGAGATATACACAGGAGTTTGTTAACAAGCCTCTATGTGGATAAACATTTATCTTAATAGAAGAATAAACAGAAGTAGCTGCCTGTGTGTGCTTTACAGAAAGTTCACCAATGGAAGAGCATCATGGGTGGGTGCATGCAGCTATTTGTGTGCATATAAAAAAATCAGAAGCAGCTGTGGAGTATGGTAAGGCAAAAGAACACAGCTGTGTGATTCCCTTAGCTGGTACCTCCCAACTGCTATCGCAGCAAGGAGGGGTAATGGGCCAAATAGCTCATTCAAATTTTCTCCTTTGTTTTTAATAGTTCAATATTAGGCATCTTTATGGTGGAAGCATGTGGAATCCAAGAAGAGTGCGCCAGCCCAGATGTGAAAGAGGCTTTTGTGCCCTCCTTTGAAGGGGGAAGATGAAAAGAGCAGCCACAGCTTGCTCTCCCCTCCCCCCATGTCTTTTCTTGAACAAAACTCCTTTTGTGAACTCTGGTCCACTTCAAGCTGACAAACAAGGTCTCCTTCAGCCCGTGTCATTGTCATTTAGGCCTTGTCTGCTTTTCCTAATGCTCTGCCTCTCAGATCCCCCTCATACATAGAATAATTTAAGGGGGGTAGCTCAGTATTGAGTAGATTAGCCATTAGTGAAGGCTGAGAGTCTGCATAGAGTGTGCAGGGGAGTGAACCTAGTACATAAGCAATCTGTGTTAGGCCACTTTAGAGAGAGAGAGAGAGAGAAAATGTGTAAAATTCCATAGCCACAAATTCCATGTCATTACAAGAGGCAGAGTTCTGACCCAGCTGCCCTAAGAAACCCTCCTTAGCTCTGAGGCTGAAGTGCTATCCTGGAATAGGGATTTATAGCCTCTCAAGGCTGCTGCCACTTGAGGGCAACAGGAACACACAGTTGAGCAGGACTGATTCTTCACTCAAGCATGCTAAACCTCCAAGCTCGCCTGGTAGGCCTCTGTGTCCAGAGAGACAAGCTCTGAGGGGCCCTTGGGGAGCTCTTTGGTATTCTTGGATATGTGAAGTAGTCTGTTTGGACTCCAACTTTATGCAAGGTGGAAAGGGGTTTAAAACTGACCTTCCTCTCTTCATATGTCTGGTTTCATCAACAATAAGTGATGCAGCAGTTAGAGTTGCAGGAAATAAAATGGTATGACATGGGCTGGAAGGTCAGTGTTATGTGTTGAGGCTCTACAATTTCTCTGGCAGCCACCTGGTCTTAGCTTGCATTCCTCAGCCTCCTGGGACCTCATCAGTCTAGAATCCACCTGCTGTTGCTACTTTAGTCATGGCAACTCTCAGGCATTTCCACACACCATCTGCCCAATCTCCCAGTACCTGTGAAACTGAGCCACTCATGGAAAAATCAGCCACACTCCTAGGCCTCAGAGACAGCAGCAGTAAAGCTCAGCCGCTCCTCACAGATGCTAGGTAGGAACAACTACAAAGGAAGAGGGATAAGTATCCCCTTTGGATGTCTTCCATCCCTTTCTGCAGTTATCTTCCTCCCCTTGGCTAAGGTACATGCCTGCTGCCTCTCAGGGGCAGGATGTGGGGAGGCTGAGCCCAGCAGGGGGGTAACAGAGAACTGGCAATCTGTCCTGTCCTTTAAAGAAACAGCATTCTCTTCTCCAGAGCCAGTGTAGCAGAATTAACAGTATAAAGGGAGCCCTGTTTGAGGAGCTGCCAAGGAGCAAGACATGGTGTTAGTCAGGAAATTAAATTCATTTGGAAGCTAATGATGTGCCAGCACTAGGTCTTGGGTAACTTTATAATGTAATTAAGATGCCCTGTGGCTCAGAGTAGATTGGTTACATCACCTACTAGGGAGCTGCCTCAGAAACAGACTGTGGGTGGCACTGAGAAAATGGTGCAAATTCCTTGCTGGGTCCTTGAGAATCCTGGGCAGGCTGAAGAGCAGGCAGAAGGCTTTTGATGCTCCCCTGGTACAGTCAAACAGGGGGTGCATGGGCCACCTCAGAGGTGTATTGCCGGGAACTTGCTGTGGTTGGCTGCGCTCCCATCTTTGAGATGCATCCAGTTTCATGGACAATGCTGGGGTAATCTCTGTGTGTAGGAGGATTTCAAGGATACTGTTTATTCCCATCAGATAGGGAAAGGCTATTCCAGTTCAGCAAGTACCATGCTGTGCTGCTTTTGGTTTCTTCCGGTTGCATGTTGAAGGAGAGAAAACAGCCCTTTCTGTGAGTGCAGACTTGGTTTCTGAGTTCTCATCTATGGCTGGAGAAATAAAGCTAGATTTTGCTTCATTTGGAAAGTAACTGTAGTATAGAGGATTAGATTATACCCAGGCAATATTTTGTAGGGAGTATGACAAGGCCAGGCCAGATGGCTACAGGAGACTGAGCAAAGGTAGAGATATTAGCCCCAGATTAAGCAGATCCCTTTTCCTCAGGTAAGATAATGGGCTGTTCCTGAACAATCAGGAACTTACTAGATCCAGTTAAGGCAGGCAGGCTAATTAGGACATCTAGAGCCAATTAGGAATCTACTAGAACCAATTGAGTTAGGGAGGCTAATCAGGGCACTGGTGTAAAAAGACCTTCCTTCATTTAGTCTGGCACACACAAGGATCTGGAAGTGAGAAAGTGTGTTGTTGGAGGACTGAGGAGTACAAACACAATCTGGCATCAGGAGGAGTTGAACTAGTCTGAAACAGACACCACAGGGGAAGATCTAATTCGGAAAGAGATCTGGCCTGTTTCTAACCCACTAGGTGAGATGACAGAGACTGCAGAGATTGTTTTCACTTTCCCTTATGCTGGCAAGTGATGAGGTCATCTGAGTAAACTCCAGGTTTGTGCCCCTAACAAAAGTGGTTAAACTGAGGACTGCCATGAATCTGTGAGGTGAGGAAATCTGCCGGGAAGTGCAGGATTCACCAAGGCAGAGAAGGAACTTTGTTACAGGAGCAATATTGTATCTGAAGACTGAGGTGGGACCTAAGTGCCTTTTCACCCCATCTATAATGTGTCTGCTTCTCTGATTTTTATGTTGTTTTATTTGCAAAGGTGCAGGAGAATAATGCACACAAATCAAAGATGCAAGCCTCATAACATGGGCTTAATTCCCCACAGCTGGTGTCATTCCTTCAGCACACATAGCATTTCCTATAACCTGTTCTGAGATGATGAATTTCTGATATATATTATTTATGGTAATAAAAGTGATGGCAGGGGTTTGTGTGGGAGAAAGGTCAAGCTGGGTCTTTGAGGAAAGATGAAAGTGATGCCTCTGGGGACAGTGGAATGGCCATACCAAGCAGAATGGGGGCAGAAAGAGGAGAGCTGTAGAGTAAGGAGCACATTGGAGTACTGAGCAGCACAACACAAAATGGAGGAAGCCTGAAATTACTATTGTGACAGGCGCAAGAAAACACCCCAAAGTCTAATTTATTCATATCTATCTAGCAGTGCTTTTAAAAAAAAAATAAAAAAATAGTTCCTATGGCACTATAACTTTACAGGGTTGTGGTCAGAGGCTGAAAACTGTCAGAACCAGTGCTTGGGGTCCACTGATGAAAGCTGAGTCAAAGCCATCCTTTTGGCTCACAGCAGTGGTGCCAATTAGGGAGGAGGGCAAGGTTTTGGCACTTGCTTAACGGCCATGAGCTGCAGAGACAGGAGGACTGTGCCACAACTACTTTTAAGCAGTGGTCCTTTACTAAATCAGTACAGCTGCTGCCAGAAGGTTGCTCCAACTGCATGGTCACAATGCCACTGAAACTTGACCTAGCTGCCCCTGCGTACAGTGAGTGGCCAAATGGGGAATCATAGAGAACTTGATGCCTGGCGGCATTGACTTTTGCACTGCGGGGGTAAGAGAGAGGAGAGACTCCCTGCCTGAAGGAACCCTTGGGTCCCTGCAGGAGGGGAGAAAAGAGGAGACCAGAACAGTTGGGAGGGGGAGATACTGGAATTTGCCCCTCCCATTCCAAGAAATATCTGAATTGGCACCTCTGTCTCCATGGCCCCCATTTGGGGTCAGGACCCAAGGCCCCCTTTCACTTGCAAAAATAGCCTTTAAAATTGCCAATTGATCATGGAAGTTGAATATTTGTATCACTTTTCCTAAAGCTGATGGACTCCCCCTCTACCTCCAGCTGTCCAGGGCTGGCCTTAGGAGTCAGTAAAATCTGGGGACACAGCTCCTTCAATATTCATTTTTGTGTGTGTGTGTGTGACCAAAGATCAATTACTTGGTGGTGATCTTACTGCCTCCACCCACTGCCATTATCTCCTTCCTGCTTCTGAGATGGCTGCTTTTCTGAGCAGCTAGCAAGACCTCTGCCCATGAGGAGGAGCAGCTCGCTAAGGTGGGAGGAACCTCTATTACAGAGGTTCTCCAGCAGTGGTCTGTGGAGCACTTCCTGGGGGCTTCTGAGGAGGTGGCTGGTCACATTGTGCTGGCTCCTCCTCCATCTTTCCAAATACTTAATTTGCATGAACAGACAGCTAAAAATATATATTACATACTTTTATAATGCTGATCTCCTGTAGGAACAGGAAATCGTCCTGGGGCACCTCATGGTAGGATGAATCACCTTGTAGAAAAGTTTGCAATCCTTGATCCGTTGGATTAAATGTGGTGCTGAAAGCAAGGGCTTCCTCCAAATCAGGTCTGGCTCTGTGTCCCAGTTCCACTATAATAAAACTTCCCCCAGGAAGTTAGGGGCCTAAATACCTTTAAAAATCTGACGCTTTTTCTGTTTCTCATTCTTTATGGGAGTCTGTAATTTGGGTGTACTTAAGCGTGTGGAGTTGTTTTCAGAAGCAACCTGAACCCGGTGCTTCCCATGCCTGTAACCTGTCTCCAACTACCTCCTGCCCAAAGGGCAGGGGCGACTCTAGGCATTCTGCTGCCCCAAGCACGGCAGGCAGGCTGCCTTCGGCGGCTTGCCTGCAGAGGGGCCGCTGGTCCAGCGGCTCTGGCGGACCTCCCGCAGGCGTGGTCCCCTCTGAAGCCGCGGGACCAGTGAACCCTCCGTAGGCAAGCTGTCGAGGGGCCACGGCAGCCTGCCTGCTGCCCTTGCAGCGCTGGCAGAGTGCCCCCTCCCACGGCTTGCCACCCCAAGCACGTGCTGGGGCCTGGAGCCGCCACTGCCAAAGGCTCGGCACAGTGGAAGACTTTGCATCCTCCTACCGTCCACCCCTGCCTGGTTGTGCTGTGTATGTTATGGAATGAGAGGTGCTGCAGTTTGTCAACACGGGCAGTCCAGGCCACGCCCAGAGTGCACGAGGTGGTGCTGGCTGGCAGGGGTGGGGCACCACTGTGCCAACCCTCCTGGGCAGCAGGAAGTAATCAGAGAGATCCCAAGCTGAGTGAGGGGACAAATTGCTCGGGGAATAGAACACAGCATATGGGGCAGTGTATGAGGGGCGGGGCACAGAAGGAAGGGACAGCACCCTTGTCAGCTCTCTGGTTTTAATGAGAGTTTCATATTTGTCCTTTAAGCCCCAGCTTCCAGGAGATTCTGGGAGAATCTCAGCTTTTGTTTTTAAGTATGTTACTAGTTGTCATGGTTATGAAGAAAGAAAATAGGACCCTCCCCCCTCAAGGCTCAAATAGCCGCAAGCATGAAAAATACCCCTGTGCACATGTTTTTAAAAATCTGGTGATTTTTTTGTAAGCCAATCCTGTGATATATATATATATATATATATATTTAAGGGGCCTGGAGGGTTGGATGGGCAATATGGGTCCAGAGACAGACACAGAGGGGCGTGGGTGGAGGAAGACAGTGCCCTCCTCTTCCCCCCGCCCAGTACACCTCCAGAGTCATGCAAAGCGAGAGACACCATGAATGCAGGGCAGCGTGCAAATAGGGGAATTTACGGCTCATTCCTCCAGCCCTGAGAGACAGCTCCTTGTTCTTCCGTCCCTGCCCTCCCCCCGCAAAAAAAACCCACCCAAACAAACCGGGTTCGGTGGTTGCACTAACGCTTCGGAGCACATCAAGCCGCTGTAACCCCACCGCCCGGACAGGTCAGCTACGCCTCGCCGCTGCCCTCTATGGGCCGTCCTGGGATCCGCACCTCGCTGCCGCGTGCGCTGCCGGAGAGGGTAATTCAGCGGCAGGGCTGGGGCTTGCAGCGCAGAGATGAGTCGCCGTGGCAGGGGGAGTGCGGCTGTGCCGGATGAGCACAAAGGCTCCCTGTGAAAGAACCGCACGGCTCGGAGGCCGCCTTTCTCGCCTCTGGGGAGCGCAGCTTGTCTCCTCAGCAGCCTCCTTTGCACTCCCAAAGTGAGGAGGGGAAGTTGCCTTTCCCGTGGGATGAAGGCATTTTGTGCTTGAACTTTTGGTTGCGTTTAGCTGCTGCCTGTACAGCTCCCCTTTGTCCCTTTCTAAAAAGAAACGGGCCAATGAGGAGACCGATGTAGCTAAAATGATGGGGGGAGGGTGGGTGCATCTGTCGTTCAGAGTAAAGTTTAACTATTCCCACTGGAATTCAGTCGCCAAGAGTCCTTTGCCCCTAATCTCTAGAGCAGAGGTTTGGGGGGACCCTGGGAGGTTGTGGTTACCATGGAATAGTGGTTTTCAACCTGTGAGCTGTGGGCCCCTGGGCGTCCACACAGATTGTGTCTAAGATGTCCAAAGGAGTCCGCACTGCCATTTGAATTTTTTAGGGGTCTGCAAATGAAAACCATTGCTCTGGTGTACTATCAGAGAGGTAGCCCTGTTAGTCTGGCTCTGTAAAAGCAGCAAAGACTCCTATGGCACCTTATAGACTAACAAATGTTTTGGGGCATGAGCTCCTGTGGGTGAATACCCACTTCATCAGATGCATTGCTCTGGTGCTGCTTCTCCCCAGAATGTGACTGGTAGGGCTGCCGCCCAGGGGGAACGAGGAGGACACCAAATCCAGAGTCCTAGCTGGAGCAAGAGCCGGGGAAATGCAAAGACAGAGCAGGAGACACTGCCATGCGCCTGCACCGCGAAGCTGCTCAGTCAGCTTCCTGGGGAAAGCAGCCCAAGGGGCAGGGATGTTGGAGAAACTCTTGTGTCCTCAGTATCTCTTGTAACTGGAAAGGCATCGGGCCCCCCACCTCACCCCTGCGCGGCGAGCTGACTTGCTGACACTGTCTGAGCTTTAGCTGTGCTCATAGCCCTTTAAGAGCCCCGGGAGCTGGGCTGGGTCTGAGCACATAACTCACTGCCCGCGCCTGGGCGGGATAGGCTGCTCCGCAGGGGTGGGCTGGAAGAGGGAGTCCTCCATCTGCAAACTCTGGCGAAGGGGACGGGGCGACAGAGAGAGGAGAGGAGGCAGCTGTTCTGCTAGCCCAGCTCAGTATCTCTCTGATCGTGCCGTGGGCATTTCTTTTTTCACCCCTCTTCCTCTCTGTGCTTGCTCCCTAGTTTAAGGCCTATCAGCTGTATGTGTGGCAGGAGCTGTGCTGCACTAAACCCCGTCTCCAGCTCTTCCTCCTCTTTTCTTTGTAGCCCGGAGGATTATTTGAACATTTCCCTTTGCTTTTGGGGGTCGGATTGCAAAGGACAGAGCCATGCCCAGGAGAAGCATCTTGGAGGTGAAGGTGTTGGACGTGCAGAAAAGGCGAACCCCCAACAAACACTATGTGAGTGTCTAACCCTCCCCCCAGTCCCGCCTCCAGATCTGGGGATGGAGCACCCGGTCCCAAAACCATCCCCAGGTCCTTTAGGGAAGGCATGCGAGGGCTTTAAGGTTTCTGACCATCTGTAACTATTTTCAAATTGACCAAAAGTAGCCCTCCCTGGTGCTGCTGGGCTGGGAGCCTGCCAACCCTTTTCTTGTGGGACTCGGCAAAGTCCTGAAAGAAAATGCTGGTTACAGGGATAGCTTCTCTAGCAAAGGGGATCTGCTTAGGAACAGGGAAGCTTTTTCAAGTTTTACTGTGTGTAATTATCCACCCTTTTCCTCCCACTTCTACGTTTACTTAACAGGGGATTCATTGCAATTGCAATATTCTGTTAGTTGTATTTACAATAATTTCTTACTATTACTAGTTATATCACTTAGAAAAGAGTTTATTCTTCAGCAGGGGGCTCCTACTTCCTGGGCTGGGGGAGTGCATGAGGGTCCCCCGCCCCCATTTGTGTTGTCTTAACTAAACAAAGGCAGGGCACTGTGTCTTTCATACAGTACTCGTTGTAGGGCCAGTGTTCCCTTTGGCCCTTCTTCAGCTGGGATGGGAAGGGTTACATACTGCTCACCACAGGGACCTCCTCTCTGGAGAAGTTTGACTTCTTGGTTCGGGAAGCACTGACCCAGCGGGGGAGGCGGAGATTCCTGGTACAGAATTGTAGTAGTTGTGTTTTTTTTTAAAGTTTGTTTTAATTATAGTTGCTGGAGCAGGTCTGGAGCAGCTGCCTCCCTGGCTAGCAAGCAGATATTGTGATCCCTTAAAGGAAAGTGGTGGCTGTTCAGCTAGTTCTCATATCTCAGCTGTGGCCTAATTTGTCCTGCTTTACATGGGAGGCAGCACGCCGGCCCGCTGTACTGCTCCGTGCAGATGTGAAGCTAACGTTAAAAAATACACGTTGGATTTCTGTAGCCCAAGAAAGACAAAAGCAAGGAGTTTTTTTTGGAATTCACACGTCCCATACCCACTGCATACGTTGCTGGCTGTTTGAATCCTAGTCTTGATTTATTATGCCCAGCTCACAGCAATACTGAGCTGTCAGATTCTGCCTGGAGAGCGAGCCTATTGGGAGCACTTGCAGTCCAACTCCTGCCTTATGTCATCACCATTGAAGCAAGATATGTCTATGAATGGACCTCTCGCTCTCTCCTTTCTGATATTCCACCTACCTAATGGCAAAGGCCTGTTCTTACTATTTATTTAGCTCAGCAAATGTGCATAATTCTTTACAGACCAAGTCAGAATAAGCCCTTTGCCCACGGAGTTAGTAATCCAGCGCCAGTAGGGTGTCCAGGCCAATGGCTAATAATGCACAGGGGGACGTAGTGGCTGAAGAAGTCTGCATGAGAAGGCTAGAAAAAGAGAAGGCGGGTGGCATGCAGGAAGCTAGTGGCTGTTGCAAGTGTAAGGTTTAGCACACAAGAAAGTGAGGAGAAGAACAAGGAGTGATGAGGACTGTAGGATGACATGGAAGCAGAGGTGCAGACAGGGCGGTGGTTTTCTAGCTCCTTGTCGGTTGTGAAATGGGAGTCTGCAGTGCTGGATTTGGCAGGGTGCAGATATGAACTGCTTTTGTGGAGCCATTTTGTTGTACTTATAGAATGTGGGGGTTTGTTCCACACTTAACAGCCGTGAGTCCTGATCCATGTGGCTGTTATACAGTCTGCATGGCCTTTTGCTTCCTTCATCAGATTTGCTTCCATTCATAATGCCCAGTTGATAATATCTGTCATGGAGTTGCTTTAGTGCTGATTTTCCTGCTAAACTGGGAGCTCTTTGGGGACAGGGATTATCTATGTCTTTGTGTCTTGTACCGTGTTGTACGTCTGTGCTTAATGACTGGCAATGAATTCCCCAACATGATGTATTATTGGTGTGGAAAAGATGTCTCATCTTCCTCTGATGTATCTGGCCATAACCACTTCTGGAGATGGGATGCTGCTGGATTTAGTCCAATCTAGTGTGGGAAATCTACGCAGTGCACAGTGTATAATAGAACCCTAGGCATGCCTCTAGCAGACAAAACTTTGGTTAATGGTGGGACCTTGCACTCTCAGTGTTTGTGATTTGCAACCCAGTTCCTCTGATGATGAAAGGATGATAATGCTGGAAAGGTACCTGGCAGGCTTGGTGTAAGAGAACCTCAGAAACTGCCATTAGTACATCCTGTGTTTTCTAGTGGAACTGGCTGCCCTTTAGCCAGGCTAAATGGACTGGTGCTGGTAACATGTCCTTTAAAATCCACCAGTTGCAGAGTTCTGAGTTGCTGTGCTCCAGCTTGTTGTTTTGAAACTGGGACAAACCTGTTTTCTAGATAGCAATCAAGGTGCTCAGTTAAACCTGTTTGCACTGCTTGTGTCCACCCACGTGTGACTGTGAAGTGAAGCTAGAGGGTTCTGTCCTGGATTCATTGTGAGTTGCCCATACCCTACAGATTCAAGTACCTCCCAGTACCTTGTGGACACTTTATGAAAAAGTTATATCATATTTCAGGGCTAACACAATTTAAAACTGGCTTCTCCCCTTGGCATAACCTTAATGTGGGACAGTCCAGTGATGCGCACACAGTTAATTCTGCACCACATAAGGCACCTCCTGTATGATTTAGGCTATGACATTGGGAATTTGAGTGACTCTCTACTTCCACTAATGTGCATTTTAATAATGACTGAGCTGTGTCACCCTGGAGTTCTTAGAAGAAATGCTACCTTTCAAAAAGGCACCTCTCTGGGTTACTCTTGCCTATGCGTTGCTAGCGAAGCTACCATGAGGCAGTGAGCAAACAGCAAGGGATAACCAGAAGTCTGGTGACATAGCTATAACTAAGCAGAGCCAAGCTTTCTCTGCCCCCGAGTAGGCAGACCCTAACTTTGCTTTGCTTTTCCTCCTCCAGCCCCCAAACTCGCACCTCTTTCCCCCTCTACTTTGCCTTGACCATGCTTGCTCATCGTACTTAGATGATGCATCATCATTCCTGGAAAACGTATATGTGACCGAACTTAGCTTCCTATGCTTTCTGTATTTTGTATTGGGAGACTAGGTAACTATTGAACTTTTCTCCGTTTCTGTCAGTGTGTGGAGGATACCTGCAAGAGTGTCTAATTCCTCATTCTTCTAGGCCTCTTTACCCAGGGTTGGGAATTCTCCATATCTTTGTGTCCCTGCTTCCCTTCCAGGCTTCTTGTGTGATTGCCACCAGTCCTTCCAGCCAAGGAGTACTGGACAGGGGTCCTTTTGGAACTCATCCATTCTGTTCTTTCATCATTTTGCTGCCTGCTGTATACATCTACAAAGGGAAAGTCTCAGGGGATCAGATAGAATCAGGAGCATTGGTAACATTCACAGTCTTCCAACAGAGAGAAATGTTTCGTGAGTTATTGGGGGTGGGAATGGAGATGGGGACACTTTAGTGGGATTCTGGCTTTGTGGTATGGAAAATTCCCATCACTACTGTACATGTGCAGTTTGGAGTATAAAACCCTTAAGGTGGTGGAACGTCCTGTCCTGAAACTTTCTAGCTTGTGAGGAGAATGTGGATGGAAGGCGTGTTCTTTAACCGGTCACTGGTGATTGACTGTGTGCTGCTCATCCACTCATTGCTTTCCAGGTTCCCCTCTTTGAACCCAAGTCTCAAACGTCCTGTCTTATTCCTCCACAGTAGTTCTCCTTGAATGGAGTTAAGAAATAGTGAAAGCCAAGGGGACTCAAAGCTGGATCAGAGCCTAGGAAAGTGGCTAGAATCTTCCGGAAAGCAGAGCCTCACAGAGCTGTGTTGGTCCTGGAGTGAATGAGAAGAGTGCTGGCCCTGTTTGAAGAGATCAGTGGGAACCAGGCAGATTCAGAAAGCCAGTTAATTATATAGAATCAAAATCTATTTTTTTTTTTTCCAGCAAAAGAGAAGGGGATGAACACAGCTGTCTCATCTGGCTTTTGACTGTATCTGCTGGCAAACGGCAAATCAGAGCCAACCACAAAGTATACATACTAAACCTTTGCTTCCAGGCGTCTCATTTCTGAGCATAAACCTGCTCTTTTTTGACCCCTAAGGCAGCCACTTAGCATCATATATGAGTGTGGAGGAACTCTTTTTCCCCATTCCCAGGGCTGTGATCTGACCTGTAAATGACCCATGGTATTTAGTTTATATCCCCACTTAGATCAAAGACTTTACTTAGCTTGGACAAAGGGGCAATTGTATTACCTGCACCCAAACCACTCTGAGAAACTGGGGATACTTGTTCCCCCAAGAAAGCTGGGTCAAGAAAGGACTCAGTTGGTCTTACTCTCCAGCTTTGGTGGTCTGGGAAGACCTATTTTTTTCAGGTTCCTATGAGGTGTCCATCACCATGGTATCTAAGCACAGTAGAAAGTGCAATGTCGTGCAGTCAGAGACAAACGCTTCTGCATCCTCAGCTCTGTTTTCCATTTGGCAGAAATATGGTGCCTTCTGTTTTGAAGATGTCTCACTTTTTGAAGAGTGAGTCTGTGCTGTCTCGTCAGTGGGAGTGAAATAATACCTTGCAGCCCTGCTGGTGGGTGGGGGTGTGTGTATGTGTGTGTGAGAGACACGTCCCTCTGCCACTATCTTAACCATATATGCTAGAGCTGTTCTCTCTCCTCGAAATTTTTCAACCCTCCTTCTGCTGTTAGAGGTGACACACATAGGGTGACCAGATGTCCCAATTTTATAGGGACAGTCCTAATTTTTGGGTCTTTTTCTTATATAGGCTCCTATTACCCCTCACTTCCTGTGCCAGCTTTTCACATTTGCTGTCTGGTCATCCTAGAGACACACAATAGTTTCCAGGGAGCAGGGCTCAGCATCCCTTATGGAGCCTTTATATTTCCATCCACCTCTAATCCATCCTGACCCCATGTCCCATCTTGCTGCTGCCTTTCTGGCTAAGGAGGAATATTCATGAGTCACTTCAGAGGCCATCACAGAGTTGGAAAGATTGCTGTTGAGTGATATCAGGCACTTCTCAATTTCCTTCCCAAGTGGCTGAGGCTAGGCTAGGCTAGGCTAAAAAGTGTGGTGTCAGCTAACATTTTTGAATAGTTAAGTGTAGGCTTTAACACATGCTAAAATCTAGGAACTTCACTAGGCTTTAACTCTGCAAGTTTAGCATATGTGTGGACATAGCTTTTAATTAATCTATTCAGACATATTAGCTAATGTGTGTGGACATCACACCTTTAAATCCTAGTCCAGACAATGCCTGAAAGCACCTGGACAGTGCAGATGATTCGGAACAAGCCCAGCTGCACTCAGAAGGGCTCGGTCAACTGAAGAAGTCCAATCCTGCTTGCATTATGCATGTGTGAAGTGTTGTGGGCCCATCAAGGTGCACTCATGAGCAAGCCTCATAAGATTTGGCTTGAGAGCCAATTGTGGGAGGTGTTTTCCTCTTTCCTGCTCCCCTCTCTGTGATAAAGGGATCCTGGAAGGCTTTCACTTTTTCAGTGTTACTGAGCTGAGGATTCCTCACGGCACATAAGTCTACCACTTCTATCAAACTAGCCTGTCTGCTAGCGGAAACAGGGCTATGGGGAAAGGGAGAAAGTTGGAATGTTAAGGCCTTGGCTATACATACAGCACTGCAGTAGTGCAGCTGTACCAGTACAGTTGTGTTGCTGCAGCATGTCTGGTGAAGACACTCTATGCTGATGGGAGAGTGCTCTTCCATTGCCATAATAAAGCTTCTGCCGCTCACAGAGGTGATTATGTTGGCAGGAGAAGCTCTCCCACTGACAGAGCACTGTGCACATGAGCGCTTACGTTGGTGTAACTGATGCTGCTCGGTGTGTGTGTGTGGTTTTTTCGACATAAGTTATGCCAACATAGGCTATGTCTACACTACAGCCTTACTTCCTGCTCTGGGGATATGAGCCCTGCTTTGCTAGCTGTAAAATGGTATTGTGCTGGCATGGCAACTTCTCTTAGCCAAACATCCCTATGTGTTGATATATAATCAGACCATTCGGTTGGCTGAGCATTCCTAATACTTTCCCCTTTCTGTCTGGAAATGGAGGGGAAATAAAACAAAACAAAAAAAAAACCATTTTGCAGAGATTTTTGAGGTTAACTTTTCTCTAAGATGAAGGGGCTGGTCTCACTCCTCAGGCCGGATTGCCTGGACTTTACAGCTCTCTAGTCCAGTTTCTAAATAAGTGATTCCCTTTCATTCATGCAGTGGGACAGTAACCCTGCAGTGACACTTCCATTCCAACAGTGTTGTAAGAGACTCCAGCTCTGTTTCAGGACTTTGCCATTGTGGGATATTGCCAGTGAGTATGTCCTAAGGCTACATTGCAAATGGTAAGGGGCAAAGTCCAAGAGCACAGTTTAAAAATAATCGTTGCAAGCATCAGAATGGCAGATTGTCATTCTGCTCTGCTCTGCCAAGTCTTGGGTTCTGATAAATGAATGGTGGTTTTTTTTTTTTGGTTTTTTTTTTTTAATCTGTAGTTTTCTAGTTGAAATAGGCTAAATTTTCCTGTAAAGGATATTGCCCAGTTTCTTTTTATAGTTCTATTGTTTGTAATAACCTCCTAGAAGCCTAAAAGTAAATTTTCCCTGCCAAATCTAGTTTTCTTCTGTTAAGCAAACGGAGATTTTGTTTTAATGCAGCTGCAGTTAACGTGTTTTGTGATATCGGTGAATAGCTATATGTAATCATCTCATTGAGTCTTTCGCTTGTACAATCCCATTCTCCTCAATTCTGTTAGAACTCCTCTGAGGTTATAGTTTTTAAATATAAACTCCTGCTGCAGAGCACAAAACAAAACTCTGCATTTTACAGAAGTGGTGGGGGGGGGTTGTTTTCATTAGATTTTGCTGTAACATAATGATATTTTGGGTTGTGTGTGCACGGGAAGAATCCCACAAAACTAGTGTCCAGGTTAGGTGTATAGTTGCAAATTAGGCATGCACTGTGCACACACAAGTGCAGTTACCATGACTACCGCTGCAAGCTGGGTAAATGCCCATGCAGATATCTGTAACTACCTGATTTGCATATGTAATTACCCAGGTACCTTCAGACAAATTTGTGCATGTACTTTTTGAAAGTCTGGCCCTGGATGTTTAGAATCCATAGGATTTTTTCCCATGTTGTACTAAAAATGATTTTTAAGGTAAATTTATGTTTGGTTCTAAAGCCCGGACTCTTTAGTAGGTATGTTTTCTGCAAGGCTTCTACCATATACTGTGAACCAGCTACTAGTAGCTTCATTTGCCAAATAAAATATGCATAACACTAATCCGAAACCAGATCTAGAATCATTAAAGAAGGAATGTTGACTTCTTTGAACCAAGGGACTGGTGATCCAAAGAATCACAATAACTTATGGGCTGCTCAAGTGTCTTCAACAGAAGATGCCACCTGCAGAAATAGAAGTGGCAGTCTGGACAGCTTGTGCCCATTGAGCTTTGAAATAAAGAATTTGTGGTTCAAACTTGATCAGTTGGATAGCATCCATAGTCACCATGTATAGTTGGATTACTTTTTAACCATATTGGCTGTGTAGCTTTAAAAGGGCATTGGAAGTCTTAGAATCCTCTAGAGAATGACCATACTTACTTGGGGTATGGCTGGAATGTCCTATGAGGAAAGGCTTAAGGAGGGTAGGCTTAGTCTGGGGAAATATGTGGTTGAACAGTGACTTATTGGTAAGGAATCCACCCAGGGGTCACACAGGAAACTAGGATTTTCATTACAGAATAAAAACTGGGAAAGCAGAGGGTTTGATTCTCCATGTTAGGAAAAGCTTCTTCACTCAAGGGGTTACTGCTGGCAGGCAGGCTGATCCTGGTAAAGGACAAGGACAAGGGCAAGGGATGGTTCAAAGGTCCTTTCCATCACAACTTCCTAGAAGGTCCTTTAGCAACTTCCTGTGTTGCCTTCAGCTGTGGTGTCATTGCAAAATGTGACATTTCTTTTCAATTGGCTGTGATGCTGCTCTTTTTCTGTTAGACGTGGTCTCAGGGCAAAACATTTGAAACCATTGGAGCACAGGCTTTCCCCAAAGTTCACGGAGGTTGGACACATCTTTACTTTCTGTCCTAGTCTGTTGTGTGGTGTTAAATGACTGCTATGTCCTGCTGCAGTGATCTGTTCATGTCCTTACCTGCCTTCCCCTAGGGACTGAGGCTTAATTAATGTATTAATGTTTGTGAAGTGCTTTTGGGTCCTGAAAGACACTATAGAAATTCAAAGTACTACTAGTTTTGGTTTCCCTATCTGTATAGCTTAACACTGACTACCTAAAATACCCTAACACAACAAAACTCTCTTAAAGCTTCAGTAGGTATAGGGATAGCTCAGTGGTTTGAGTATTGGCCTGCTAAACCCAGGGTTGTGAGTTCAGTCCTTGAGGGGGTCATTTAGGGAACTGGGGTAAAAATCTGTCTGGGGATCAGTCCTGCTTTGAGCAGGGGGTTGGACTAGATGACCTTCTGAGGTCCCTTCCAACCCTAATCTTCTATGAACTGTAAAGGACCAAATTCTGCCTGTGGTTACACAGATTATGCATACACTGCAATCAGGAGATGTAATTGCAGCACACATAGAGATACCTGCGCTAGCTTTGATCAAGTTAGCTCGCTAAATATAGCAGTGTAACCACAGCAGCATTGGGTTAGTTCCCCAGGTATCTGTGCTGGGGTGGCTAGTTTGTGCTGCTGCCTGAGCTGTCACTGCCACATTGCTATTTTTAGCAAGTCAGCTCAGTCAAAGACATACCCTTTGGAAGTTATTGGGAAAGCTCTGTGTTTGGGTCTAGAAACAGAATTAGTTAGTAGCTTTCATGTTAAATTGCAGTTACAAAATTATTTGGAAGAGACAAGGACATTAAATCTTTGAATCAAGGGTCCTGCCCTGCCTGCCTTTGAGAGGGGAGCTCTATCTTTCATCTGTTCCATGTAGCACTGGGAAATGGGGAAACAAGAGAACCCAAATGTTTGACCTCTGTGCGACTCATAGCAAACAAACCAGTGCATGTGTCTCGGGATTGAGGAATCTTTGCCTAAAGGGTGAGGGAAGCCCAGGAAGCAGGGTCTCTGATCAGAGTATGCATGCATATGCTTTTCAGACCAGCTGTTCCTTTTCCTTTCACTTGGACAATGCCTCACCCCATCTGGTCTATAAAGCAGCAAAATGTGGAGATCTGGCGCTCTTTGGGAGATAACAGAGCATTGTAACAGGGGTGAATCCAAGCACTTTAGTGTTTGATATATAGTCCAGCAGACTCTGGGGTAAGTGGGCAATTAGATTGCTTTCCCTTGATGGCATGCTGTGGTACTACTTTCTCCATCCTCATCAATGTCTCCTCCTACTTCTTACTGTGCTGTGTCCCATCTTCATTCCATGGTCTCCTGATTACTCCCTACGCCACTATCCTGCAGCATTGACGCTGCTGCTACCCTATCTCCAGCTAAATTAGGTCTAAATTAAACATGAACGTTGAGGATCAAGATGCCCTGCAGTTGTTGCTGGGAAGTATTCCTCTCTGCTCCCCACCGGTGCTGTCTTTGCCGCCTGACCCAGAACCGAACGTCTGTGCTTCTCGCTTGCTTGGCTCGTGAAACAGGCTGTGCAGGCGCGAGGGAATAGCAAAGCTTCCAAAGCCAGCCAAGCATGCCAGTAAATGGAGCTGTCAGATTGTCTCCCCTATCCTGGCCTGACGCTGGCCCAGAGAGGGACCTAACGGGCTTCTCAACTGTCCTGCAGCATGAAAGCTAGCGAGATCTCCACTTTCCCCTCCACAGCCCTGCACTCCTGCTGTGGAAAAGGACTCGGAAACCAGTGGACAGGGGCCAAAAACAAGCAGCGCACAGCCAAGAATTTTCTTTGTTTCCAGTCACCTCCCTTCTCTTTCTTTTCTTCTTAGAATTTGCCTGCTCCTTCATCTTTTCTGTTAACCCCTGCTCTGTTTTGGTCAGTTCTCTCAGTTGGTTTGGTTCCCCAGCCCCTTGAGATTATTTCACTCCACTGCTTTCTAGGAGTGCAGAACAAGTCAACATTCCCAGAGATAAGCCTGTAGCATTGTCTCTCTGTGTTTGGGGTGGGAGGAGGCAGTGAAGGGGCTGATCCCTTTTTCATCTGCTGGAGAAAGAGATGTGGATTTTTCCATAGAGGGCTTTATTGTACATAGTGTCTCTCTGGACGTAGGACCACACAGGCTCAAACCCATTTGAAATCACTCTGCAGACAGCTGCTCTCTGATGGAGGTGTTATATCTGGCTTTGTGTTAGTAACTGTGCTGAGTGTCTGTGGACCGACACTGACACTCTTACCGGTGACAGCTCCAAACTTCTAGGAGCCCAATCCAGGAAATTGTATCCAGGTGTCAGTGGCATTTTCCTGTTTTGTGATGTAAATGATTACTGTGCCTCTTGAGTGGCATGGAATGAATTTGGAGGGACTCTGTTCATTCAGCGGCCAGTATTAGATTGTGACAAATCTGCGGTCACCTGTGACTTCAGAGTGTGCAGCACAGTACAGAGCATGGCCACTCAGAATTTCACAGCAGCCATAGGGAGAGAACATTTTCCTCTCTGCTTGAAACACACAGGCCCCTATCACTTGAACTCAGGAAGAATCTCTATTAGCAGCATAAGGGCTATGTCTCACAGCTGAGCAGCACTGGTTCTGTGCAGTAGAGGGCAAAAACCTACTTAAACACTGGCCAGTTTGTTCATTACAGTATGGAAGCACTACATTGTAAGAGTCTTGATGGGTGAAGAAGAAAATAGGCACAAGAAACCTCTCCTAAGGGCTTTTCTTTACTGCAACGGGTAGCTTAAGTTAGTGCACTCAAGTTACTCCACTCCAGCTAGCTGCTGTGAGAGCAACCACACTGAGAATCTACATTGGAGCTATTTAATGATTGGATTAGCAGCTGATGAGTTGTAACTCAAGCTGGTGCATCCCTGCTGCATTTCTTGCTCCAGCCTCAGCATCACCCCAGCTTCACCCCTCCATGGGCCAGCTAGCTCCAACTAGAGATTTTTGTGTGTGGATGGGAGTCAGGTTAGGGACAAAACTAGAGTTCTACCATCAGCTAACAATGCAGTGAAGATAAACCCTAAATGTATTGCTGCCCTAAACCTCTCTAAGGACAAGGGAAGAAACACAGTGCTTTGCATTTGGATCTGGCTGCAGGCGTTTGGGGGTGTGAGGAGAGATGTGAGGTTATTCTGATACTGTGTGTGGTACTCAGGGCCAAGTGATCTCTGGTTTTTGGTGCTGATGGGATTACTCTGGCATGCACAAGTGAGGTAGTGATCACTGTCTCCTATAGATGCAGCTGCAAGTCATTGGCATAGAGTGCTAGTCACTTAGACTCTGGGATATCTCAGTGATGGGCACAGTATAAGAGATGGAGTAGATTGACTCAGCAGAAATATGCAGTCTCAGCAAGTGTCTTCTCCATTAGTAACTGTATGTGGCTCTAATAAATGATGAAGGAAGTATCTTTGCCTCTCTCTGAAGAAACTAAGGATTGTGCCCAAATGGGAGCATAGATGAGGGACACCCAGTTAACTCATGGGCATCTTGTCATGAGCCAGATGATCACACCTAGCATGCATAAAGTAGATCTTAATCCTGCATTTCTATGCAGGGACATAGTGAAGACTGCATCCAAGTGGCCTGCTCCTGTTCCCCTCTGAGACCTGTAGTATGAGTTTAGGGACACAAGAACTTCCTAAAATGCAGCTACCCTGAGGCTATATTTTGGCCCATCGTGGCAAAGGTGAGTTTGGGGACGGGGGCTTTATGAAATTAGGACTCAGCCTGAATCCTGTAGGGAGCCATGTCTGTAGCCACCTGTCTCTTGGGCACTGTCTAAGAAAGGTACGTCTAAGGGAGAATTCTTGTTACTGGTGCTGTATGTTCTACTGTGACTTCTGTCTTTTGGCTCAGCGCTTGAGAGATCCAGCCTGATACGTGGTGCGTGTGCTTTATATCCCCTTTTCAGGCTTAGGTGAGGACTGCCGCAGAGACTCCTAGAGTCAAATGTAATGCGTAGTAACTCCAGTGAATGAGTGTAGTTTGGTGTTTTGACGAGGGACTTGGGAATCAAGATTCCTTGGCTCTATTCTTCATTCAGTCACTGATTCATTGAATGACCTTAAGCAAATCACTTATACTGTCTGTCTCCATTAGCCTCCATTTATAAATTGGGGAACATGTCTTAGGCAATATGTGAGACGTAATGTTTGTAAAGTGCTTTATGGTCTTCAGCTACTTCAGGAGTTCAAGGAATATTAATTATCAAATGTGTAGTTTCTGGCGATGCAAAGAGCCTGCTCCAGCTGTCTCTAAAATAATAATCCCAGCTTCAGACAATGCTCCCTGGGTGTTTAATTTCTTTGAACATGGGGCTGGGGTTGGGGTGGGAATTTGGGCTGAACATGCCATGAAGAGACAAAATTTGAACTGAATTCCTGATCAAATGCTAAACCCCCTCCATTCTCAGTGCTGGACTTTGGGATCGCTTGGCTGCTTCTGATTTTTTTCCTTTGGGATTTTCATAGTTACATCCATTCTGCTTTTCTGATGATTCTGTGCCATTTGAAGTCAGCTGAGGAAGTTCTCAGTTACTGTGTGATGCTACTTCTGGTGGGTACCATTTCAAGCAGATCTGGCTAATGTTTTCCTCATTCTTGCTGTATGCTCCTATTGGGGGGGTGGATCTCCCTCTGGGTTGGAGGAAGGCATTTGATTCACTATAACTTGCCAGCATGTTTCCCCTCCAGTTGCTAGAGTCATTTCTAACATATTTGACTGGCAGCGTTCATTGACAGCTCTGTTATGGTTGGCCAAATTCCATTTGCATCTCTCTAGTAACTTGTCATTTTTGTTGGCAGTTCTCGGGGGTGGGGGTGGGGTGGGGGTGGTCCCACTTTCCACTGGCATGTTCTTGTTTTGAGCTCCACCTGGAGGAATACAGAGGGGTGGAAGGGATTGTGTGTGATATGCAGGAGGTCATATGAGAGAGTCTCTGTAGGGACAATCCCGCACTACTCAGCGGGATGCACAAGATGACTTAATAGGTCTTTTTCCATCTCTCGCTTCTTTGATCAGTTGGAGCAGGCTTGATAGATACAGAAATATCTGTTAGCTGGAAATACTGCCTCAAAGGTTTCTGTTGGCCCAATATGCCTCTCACCAGTCTTGTTCAGTAACTTTTAAGAAGTTGGTACCCTTAATTCTGTGCTCCATGGGAGGTTTGGAGGAGCCAAGTCATAGGTGTGATTGTCAGAGGGACCGGAATCTCATGTCTGTCTCGCTCCAATTTGTGTAAAAGGTTATTTAGCATTCAGCACACAAGGGAGTGAGAGCAAGCAGAAGGTCGGATTAGTTGGGCAAGGATCTGGCTGAGCTCTGTTCTGTAAGGTTCACATCAGCTGTGCTGTTGAGTGACTTCAACATACAGTGCTCTCTGCTTCTGTATTTCAACAAGGTCCCATTTGTGCCATGGTAGCAGCCATTGTGACTTCTAAACCCTTCGCAGCCCAGCAAAATCAACATGGAGCTGGAGGGAAGACCTACCTCCCTGTCTTTGGAATGGGGAGTATATCTGAAAAGACAGAGTCCGTGCTGCCTCTACTCTAGAATGGATCTGAGGCCATGAACCATCTTGAGCCTAGAGGTCTCTTCTGTTTATTCATATATAGCGTGTGAGGTGCTGTGCACCCACACTATCTGTTCCTCCTCCTGGCAGGGATCTTGCCATGACTGGTGTTTTTACAGATCTCATGAGCACAGCCTAGAAGTTCCTTTGCTCCTTTATGGGTCTTGGGGTCCAATTAAGCTGTGGTGTAAGGGGACACAACTCTCAGTCATGCTTGCTTATGCCAACGCTAGATTTTTGTGCCTGAGCATCGGACGTAATTGAAGTTTAGTACAGCTGATGTATACAGCGGTCTGGATGGGAGGGTGGTGCTTGTGCTTTCTAGCGATATTGGGTTGGGACTGAGGAAGAATAAGGAATCCTTTTCTAAGAGGAACTGTCAGTTCCCAGGTTTCACAGCATCAGCTAGTTTCTTTCTCCTGTGCACACCCTGCTGTTGGCCTGGGAAGGCCTGTAAATATTTAGATCACTGGGACTATTACTCTTGGCTGCTGGCCATTGCACGTGGTGCAGCCCCCTTCTGGCTTCCTCACTGTTTGCTCTAGTCTCCCCACCCCTCTAGGAAATGAGCAAGTTGGAACTGAGCTTTGGACTTTCCCCCCTCCTCTCTGCTGCTTAGCCCAGCTGTGCTTGTCACTGTGGGATGGAGCACTTTGGGTGGGTGCAGAGAAATAGAGGAGAGCTGGTTGCAGTCCCAGTAAGACCGCTCCTTGAGGAGCCTCTGTTTCCATTGGGAAAGGGGTGGTGCTAGTTTTGATATCCTGTTTTCATAGGATCATAGAAATTAGGTATGGAGAAGACCTATTAAGTAATTCCGTCCACTTCCACACCCAACAAGCCAGGGCAGGGTTGTCCTTACTGAACATTTTCCACTGAGTTGAGTTGTCTGTTTCCCTCTCTCTTCTGTTCCTCGCATGGCACTGTTGGTGACTTCACTGTGGCTGAGACTGAATCCACTCAGACTTCTCCTTGTGGGCATGTGAATTCTGTGGACCTAGAACTTGCATAGCCCACAGGAGGGGTATAAGGTAGGGTCTGAAGAGAGTAACATGCATTTCTCAGCTAAGAGAATGTGTCAGCAACATGGGACCCTTGGCATGAAGGGGGAAATATTCACAAGGGAAAAGCTCTAAAGCCATCTCCCTGCTGGGAAGCTGATGAAGCAGCATTTTCCACAGATATTTAGAATTTTCTTTTTCTGCAAATTGTTGATTGAACTGGGGACAGGGGTTGCCATGTAGGACTGTCCTACTATTAAATGGAACATGTAAACTTCAGTTATACAGGTGTGTCCAGTAAGATGAGCACTTAAACAAAACGAGGGAATTGGGGAGTAGGGAAAAATATTACTATCCTCTTAATTGCAAAGCCTTTAGCGCCCTCACCCACCCAAAGCTCTTGGCTTATCTCCCTTCTGAGTTTTAAATTCACTTGGGCTCTAGTAAATTGCTTTGAATGACCTGATTAACATCCCAGTGAAATAACTGTTGACTCCAAAATAAAGGCAGGATAGGAATAAACAATGGAGAAAAATTGGCTTTTCTTCCTGCCCCACTGGCAGGCTTTCTCCAGGCAGGCAGCCAGCAGTGATATAACGCTGTGAAATGCTGTGGAATGGATGTGAGCTGGGATATTAGCAGAGCCTCCAACCTAAATGATGTCATACTGGCTGCCTTGCAGACCCTGGTGGGAAGCTAAAAGCAGCTTGGAAGTGTTCTGGAGGAGGCTTAACGCTTTGTTGGCCAGAAAGATACATGCTCTGTTCTGATTTTGTTCAAGTTGGATGACACTGACCAGTGAAAGGTGCTCACTGCAATGTACTGGCTGGTAGGCTGGAACTGAGAGTTGTAAGGGGAAAGCACTCTTTTCCTTGGATGTGGGGAGAGGATTACCTAGACCAGTGGATTACCTAGACCAGTGGTCCCCAATGTTTTTCGTCTGGCACCCGCCAGACGACGAGCCACGGAGGATCCACTGAAATTCCACCGACAATGCTGCTGATGAGCAGCGTCATCCAGAAGTGTCGCCGCTGACATACCACTGAAAATCCAGTGGCATTTCAGCGATGACACCTCTGGATGACGCTGCTTGTTGGCGGCATTTTGGCGGATGCTTATCCGCCAGCCAGTACACGGGTGCACTTAGACACCCCGGCGGGCACCATGGCGCCCACGGGCACCATGTTGGGGATCCCTGACCTAGACATTGTAAACCTATGTTGACCAATCTGAGTCCATCAAGACCTTTATAGCTGTCACAGATTCTGCATTCTAGGGCCACTCAGCTCTTCATGGTATCACCAGAGGTGAAACTTGGTTGCTCAAGTCCAGTGGTTCTCAACCACAGGTACATGTACTCTTGGAGTTACGCAGAGGTCTTCCATGGGGTACATCAGCTCATCTAGATATTTACCTAGTTTTACAACAGGCTACATAAAATGCACTAGGGAAGTAAGTACAAACTAAAATTTCATACAGACAATGACTTGTTTGTACTGCTCTATAGACTATACACTGAAATATAAGTAGAATATTTATATTCCAATTGATTTATTTTATAATTATGTGGTAAAAATGAGAAAGTAAGCAATTTTTCAGTAATCGTGTGCTGTGATGCTTTTTAAAAAAAATTTTTCTGATTTTTTGTAAGGAAGTTGTTTTTTAAGTGAGGTGAAACTTTGGGGTACAAATCAGACTCCTGAAAGGTGTACAGTAGTCTGGGAAGGTTGAGGGCCACCAGGGGCGGCTCCAGGCCCCAGCACGCCAAGCGCGTGCTTGGAGTGGCATGCCGCGGGGGGCGCTCTGCTGGTCGCTGGGAGGGCGGCAGGCAGGGTGCCTTAGGCAGCATGCCTGCGGAGGGCCTCTGGTCCCGCAGCTCCGGTGGACCTCCCGCAGGACCTCGAAGCCACGGGACCAGTGGACCCTCCACAGGCACGCCTGTGGGAGGCCCACTGGAGCCATGAGACCAGCGAGCGGCAGAGCGCCCCCCGCAGCATGGTTCCATGCTTGGGGCGGTGAAATGTCTAGAGCCGCCCCTGAGGGCCACTGCTAGTGTAGTCTATAAATTTAGGCACGATTTTCAGTTCTGATTCCATCCAGTAAGGGGCGTTAGTGCTGATAACATGCTACTCAATTCATTAGTGTATAGAGGAGGGAAGGAGAAGTCAGGTAAATTTTGGGTTGATCTGTGACTTTTTTCTTAAAAATGCATTGGAGTGAAATCCCATATCCGGAGAACATGAGGAAGATTCCTCAGACACCATCATTTAATTCCATTATTTGTCTGCCTTCAGCCACAGCAGATGAATCAAAATTGTTTATTTTTTGCATTCATTACCAATTAAAAACCTGTGGTTCATCACCGGGACCTTGAATAACCTACAATTACAGGAATTAATTACAGATTGCTTTATAGAACAAGAAGATAACTGACCTAAAACAAGTCAAAAATAAACCAAACCTCAAGGCATTCAGAGCCATTAGAGGAAATGCAAAGCGATCTCTGAACTTACTGGGATCATGAGAACTCAACAGGCTACAACTCTGTGCTGTACTATTTCTCCCGCGCTCCCCGGAATTCTGCGCCACTGCACATGCACAGAATTTATGTCCCCCACAGATTTCTTTGCTTCCCTTCAGAAAAATGAATTTCTGATGGGGAAGCAAGGGGAGGTCACAAGAGTGGTCATACAACCCTCCCCAGCAGTATGTTTTGGGTACCCAGGGCAGCTGGCAGAAAGGTAAATCACTGTGGGGCAGGAGGCAGGAGTGGGGAAGATCCAGCTGGTGGCTCCTACCCTGTGCCAGGCTCAGCTGCTAGTCCCGGCTGGGCTGGGGAGGACAGGACTTCCTTTTTCCCGGCATGGCATCTGAGGCCAGGTCAGACCCACTCCCAGATTTCTCTCCTGGTTGCAGGAAGCTCTGCAAGCTCCTCTTCTTCCCCTCCCCCCGCCTCACTTCCTGCACCCATTGCTCCTCAGTTGGAGGGAGAGGGATTCCTGTACAGGGAGCTGCTCCTGCATCTGCTCAACCCCCATGCATCCAGACCCTCCTGCCAAACTTCACCTCCTGCTCCTGATGAGCCCCACTCCCCCTGCACCTGGACCACCCCAGTGAGTCACTTGCACCTGGATCCCTACCCAACCAAGCCCCAACCAGCTATATCTGGATCCCCATCCCACTGAGCCCTATTCCCCCACCATCTGGACCCCCCACTGAGCCTGCCATACCCAGAACTCCCTGTCAAGCTCTATACCCCCCCACATCCAGACCACCACCCGCCTCTCGGCCTCAACCATCTTCACCTGGACTCCCCTGCGGAGTCCTGTTACTGTTGTACTCAGATTCCCCCACTGAGCCACCCACAGAAACCTCTCAACCCACACCTGCATCCCTCCTCACTTTGATCCTGTCTTGCTGAGCCTGCCTGCCCACACAGAGGGGCAGGACCCTGGGGTGTTTCTGGAGCAGGGGCCAGGTCCTTGCACTGTGTTAGGATTGGGTGCAGCCTCACCTTTGAGTCCGTGTCCCGGGGCAGGGGGAGGTGCACAGTGATCTCCCACCTCTGTGCAGCCTGTGGCCTGTGCACCCCACTGCTGTGCTGGAGCCTCTACATTTATTTGACAAATAAAATTTGCAGTATTTTGCAGAATTTTTAAATATTGTGTGCAGAATTTTTTGGTGCAGAATACTCTCAGGATCATTTAATGCACTAAGAATATTCCTACATACCATTTTGGAGTTCACAGGAACAAGCCTACCAGTCCAGATCAGGTAACTTGGGCTAGTGAGGCTCTACTACACTAAAAAGTGTTATGTAAACAGCACTTTGAAGCTATGGCTGGAGCTGGAGTTCAGGCTCCAAAGCCTAGGGAGGTGGGTGTAGATGTGTCCTTGACCATGCTTGGGATGATGGTATAGCTACTAACTGTTGACCTGTCTGGTGGTGACGTGACTTTGTTTTATTTTGTGTTTGATATTTATGTGATCTTACAGAACTGTTGAAATCTCTTCAGTGACTAATGCCCATGTGTGCCACTAGTGAACCATCTGGGCCACAATTGTGAACTGAACATTTTTGTTCTCTGTGGTGTCTTTTTGGATAAAGTATTCATTAAGCTCCATTGCAAGAAAGGACTTGAAGCACATGTTTAACTTCAGTGGGACTAAAGTGTGTGCTTAAGTCCTTTATTAATAGAGATGCTTTACTGTGTTGGAATCTACCAGTCGGACTCTGGAAGCTGCCCCAACTTCCAATATTATAGGAATGGTGCAGGTTGTCCTGTTGATGTCATTCTTCTCTAATCTCCTTCTCTGTCCCCCACAGGTGTATATAATCAAAGTCATGTGGTCCAGTGGTTCCACAGAAGTCATTTATCGACGGTACAGCAAGTTCTTTGATCTGCAGGTAAGAGTCTTGCCATCCCTTGTGTTTTTTGATTTTGAGGTTCCCATACAAGGACATACAGGTTATTCTACATTTTTGTATTCCTTTTTGGCATTATACAAAGATTTGTCATGTTTTAATTTAGGAGTCTAATATGTGTCTTGTGTAAATATTACATTTAAAAAAAAGCCCTTGAAAACCAAGCCATTGGCTAGACTGCCTTGTAGCTGAACTGTGCAGAGTTGCTTATACAACTTCATCTGTTGGTTAAAGTAGCTAAGAAACAACAGACAGAGGGTTAGGGAGACACTCCTAATTTTATGACAGGTGCCCTGTAGCTTCTGCATGTACCAGTATTGTCTTTCTGCTGTTTCCCTCATTAGATATCTGATGTACAGAGATAATAGCTTTTACCTACCAGAAGTCCATATAACATTGTTCAGTCTGGGGATATCATCCTTTTAATGTCTAAACTTCAGTTTCCCCTCTCTGGCCTCTTGCTGCTATTTGGGGAGAGTTAAGGTCACTTGCTGAACTTTATCAGGAATCCAATTCTAAAGGGAGAACGTTCTAAAGACTAACGTTGCTTCTCAGTGCCTTTTCAGGACTCTGAATTGAGACTGTAATTCGCTCCAGCCCTGTTCAGGGTGAATGTTCACTCTGGATGAATGGAAAGCTCATGTCTTTGCCTTCTCTACTGCCTTTATGTCCTTCATTGGCCAACTATGGATGGTAAACACCATTCTTCATAATCTGTGGCTGTCTCCTTGTGACTTGGACTACGAGGTCCATGTCCATTTTTGACTGATGCAATGTCTTCCCATAGAAATTGCATCTGGCGAGGTGGGTATTCACCCATGAAAGCTTATGCTCCAATACGTCTGTTAGTCTCTAAGGTGCCACAGGACTCTTTGTTGCTTTCCATAGAAATTGTTACCGTATCCTAATTGGAGGCTTTTGGGGATGTGACTGAATTAACAGATTACAGATGGGGTGTGTTTGCACTGGAGCTGGAAGGTGTGATTTCCAGCTTGAGTAGACATACCTGCACTAGCTCTGATTTAGTGCATTACAAATAGCAGTGTAGCTTAAGCAGCGTGAGCAACAAGGCAACTAACCCATCCCATCGTCCATACTGCCAGAGCTACACTGCTATTTGTAACACACAGAGTACATTCCTAGGCTTTCAGACAGGATTGTACTCGGGGCAGCTCGGCAACAGGTGGACGGACCTTGTTGTCACAGCTACACTGCTGTTTTTAGCATGCTAGCTCAATCAGCATTGGAAATAGGCTTAGTCTGAACGGGGAGCAGGAAAATGACTCTCAAGTGGCAGTTTTTTTGTTTTGTTTTTTATATAGATATATATCCATGTGAAAATGTTGGAAGCCTCCTTTGGAAGTAGAGGAGGATTGAGGTAAGAACAGCCATACTGGGTCGGACCATTGGTCCAACTAGACCAGTATCCTGTCTTCCGAAGCAGGGACAGATTAACCAGCAGGCAAATAAGGCTCTAGCCTTAGGCCCTACTGGTCAGGCAGGGGGTGCGGCCGGGACCAGGTGAGGGGGAGCAAGCTTGCTCACACAGCCGTGCTGGAGCATTCCTGCCAGCAGGAAAGGCAAAGTGACTCACTGTGGCTTGGAAGGAGCTCAGGCGGCAGCGAGCCAGCAGTCTGCTGCCTTGGTCCCTCCTGTCTGCATCTCGCCGTGCTGCAGGAACAATTGTCAGGTATCCGGTTCACACTGGTGACCGGACACACAAAATCCAGTTACCATGGGAACGCATGCCAGGTGTGGCTGTTGGCATTGTCTCCCCACCCAGCACCCCTATCCCCGATTTATCGGGAGCTCTGATTAGCTGTCAGGGAGGGAGGAAGATCCCTCTGTCCCTCTCCTTGGCTGAGGCTGGCAGGCAGCTCCAGGAGGCTGCCTCCTGGGTCCTAAGTGACCGTTACCTTCTATGTATGTGTACTGGGTCCCATTTCTGGACAACTGGTCAGTGCCTGTATGAGGGGAGGGCAGGGCAAGGGGTTGGCAGGGGAAGAGGCAGTACCAGAGCAGTAGGGTTGGAAGCTTGCACAGAACCTGCACACACGCTATCCAGCTCCAGCCAGAACTATTGCCCTTCCCATGTATAAGGAATGAATTCCCACACATTTGTAGGAGAAACAAAACATCCCAATCTGGATACTAGTACTTTAACTTTTACAGAACCTTCCATTGAGGGGCTTCAGATTTATAATGCACCATGTTCAATACTGTATTAAACTGTACTAAAAATCAAAGGAATCCAATTTTTTTTCTTTGGTGTATTCTTCTGTACTGGGATGCACAGGCAACCAAGTTCTTTCCTTATGCTCAGCCTACTGCCACTATCCAACACATCTTTGTACTTTTTAAGGGGTTGCGAAAGCACTGAAGGAAGCTCAACACACAATGTTGTAGGTTTCTCCATCCCCTCTCCTTCAAGGATTTTAAATCCCCTTCTTAGCAGGCTATGAGAGAGACTGACTGAATAGGCTAAAGCAGGGGTAGGCAACCTATGGCAAATGTGCCAAAGGCAGCACGTGAGCTGATCTTCAGTGGCACTCACGGTGCCCGGGTCCTGGCCACCAGTCCGGGGGGCTCTACATTTAAATTTAATTTTTCAATGAAGCTTTCTAAACCTTTTAAAAACCTTCTTTACTTTACATACAACAATAGTTTAGTTATATATTATAGACTTATAGAAAGAGATCTTCTTAAAATGTATGACTGGCACGTGAAACCTTAAATTAGAGTGAATAACTGAAGATTTGGCACACCACTTCTGAAAGGTTGCCGACCCCTGAGCTAAAGGCAGGTTCTGTTCATCTGCTGGTTCTCTAGCAGTTCAATCCATCATAAAAATACCTCACATTTGATTTATTTTGAGTTTCATTCGAAAACTTTAAGCTAAATAAACCTAAAGTTAGTCCTCATTTTTCTGCCCAAACTCAAATTAACTTCTTTCCCAAGTGGAATATGTTGGGTAAGCATGGAATGTGTGTGATTTGAGAAGGGAATGAGAACCAGGCCAATTCCTGCTGATAATTACACTTGTGTAGCCTTATCAAGTTCAGGCAGAAAAGATTTTTGCACAAGAATACATTTTTTTTTTTTGGTGGTCCCTTCTGCTTTTTCACACCTGATATAAGCAGAATCTCATTCACTTTCCTCCCCTAAACTCTGAGCACTTAAGGAGAAAGAGGGGGGAAAAAAAAAAGGCAGTCTGTTTGATTTACACATGCAAGCGAAACAGAAAGCTCTCCCTTCATTCTACACCAGACCTAATGTAACAAGGGTGTCACTACAAAAGCCTTGGTTGGACTGTTCTTTTGAAAGATCCAATATGTAATTCATACTTGGGCCCTTCCCTCTCATTAGCCTTAGGCCCTCATAACCTTAATCCAGCCCAGTTCCAAAGTGGCCAATGCCAGATACTTCAGAGGGAATGAACAGAACAGGTAATCATCAAGTGATGCATCCCCTGTCATCCGACTCCCAGATTCTGGCAGTCAGAGGCTGGGGAAATTCAGAACATTTAGTTGTGTCCCTGACGATCTTGGCTAACAGCCAATGATGAACTTATCTAATTATTTTCTGAACCCCATTATAGTTTCGGCCTTCATAACATCCCATGACAATGAATTCCATAGGTTGACTATGTGTTGGAGCCAAATCCTGCTACAAACCCCAGTGCTAACTGTCCACATATCTATTGAAGGGACGCCATCGTAAGGCCTAACCACATCAGCCACGCCACCCGGGGCTCATTCACCTGCACATCTACCAATGTGATATATGCCATCATGTGCCAGCAACGCCCCTTGGCCGTGTACATTGGCCAAACTGGACCGTCTCTACAGAAAAGAATAAATGGACACACATCTGACATCAGGAATCCTAACATTCAAAACCCAGAAGGAGAACACTTCAGGCTCTCTGATCACTCAGTAACAGACCTAAAAGTGGCAATTCTTCAACAACAAAAACTTCAAAACCAGACTTCACCGTGAAGCAAATGCACAGCTGCTGGTGTATGCAGGGGTTAAACTGTGGCCTGCTGTTTGCGTAACCAAGGAAATACCAAAGTAAATAAACAGAGAACAGCTGTTAGGCAGGAAACCATGTGCAGGAGCTCAGTCACATCCTTCATTTCACCCTCTCCTCTTTCATTGATGCTGGAAGACCCAGCTCCCTGCCAAACCCAAGCAGATGTGGCCATCTCAACTCAGGTGGGCATGGAATGGCATAGGAGAAGCACAGTGTCTTCAGAGTTCTCATCAGCCAACCTGTCACTGCCACCCACCTTGTTTCCCTTTTCTTTAGTAGCTTGTCTTGCATTCTTATTTGTAACCTGGATGTGAAGTAATGGTGGTGAAGGGTCACAGTCTTCCCCTGCATTGGGATAGCAACTAGAGCTGTGTGACCTCTTTCCCTCCACCCCCTAGGCTGCTCCAGGAGTAAAGAACAGTGCAGTTACAAAAGTATGGGGTGGGGATTAAAGCTCGCCTTTTGGAAAGGGGAGGGAAACAAAAACTGCCTTCCCCACGCACCAATAACTCCTTTTTACTTCTGCTGAATCAAGTGTGATTTTTCCTTCCTTCCCTACTATCTCTCTCACTTCCTGGTGTTGTGGAAATTAGCTTTAAAGGCATGGAAGACACTCTGCTAACACTGTGAAAGACACGGGTTTATGTTTTCTAAGTGGGCCTAAGGTTTCCTGATCTATCTCATAGTAAGACCTGGTGTAGGGTTTTGGGTTTTTTGTGTTTTTTTTTTTTGTTTTTTTTTTTGGTTTTTTTTTGTCATCAGCTTCTTCATTAGACATGTAGACCAGTGATCCGTATCTATCAAATTAAAACTTAACTAGAATTCCCCACAGTCTCAAATCTGCCTTTTTTGGCCAGAGGAATGGTTTTGTTCTAACAGGATTGAGGTTCCTATGGTAGCACTTGGTGCACCAGATGTGAGCTATTGGGGGCAGAGGGACTCTGTTCCCAGGAAATACAGGCAACAACACAGATGCTTGTAATAGTGCCAGTGGTATTTGGGACACTAATCAAGGTTGGGAGACAGGGTGGTGAAAACTTTAACAGGCATGAAGAATGGCAACCAGATATCTAAATGGTTGTCTTTTGTATACCAACACAGAAGGATTTATATCTAAATGTGCCCATGAGGTATTCCTCCAGCACTGTGTTCTGGAGAAGCTCCAGCCCACTTCTTTTTTTCTTTCCAGTTATCACAGCATTTCCATTAGATGTTGAATTACGGAGGACCTAATGAAATCTTAAAAGATCCTTTTTAAAGAACCCTATTGAAACTGCTGACTCATAAGTCCTGTAGGAAGCAAGTTCACTGGCTTGAAATAGGTATTGGTTTGCATCTTGTTTCCAAGAAAACCAAGCAACTTTCTCCGTTTATTATGGATTCATGAGCAAAGCCGGAGGTCAGAGGGCTTTAATTGTTCTGGTGTAGTTCTATTCTGAATAGGGCCTTCCTTCCAACATGAGTAGGTGAGATAGCGAGTCAGTTTCCTAGCCTCCTAGCAGTGAAGCAGTAGAATTTTTTTCTGGCATGCAGTTAAATGCCATGAGAAGCCAACCTGTAATTACTGAGAGTAGGAAATACATTCCCCAGGGGCAGGTTATCCCATAACTTCCTGCTGCAGGGCTTTTGATACTTCTGAGGAAGCAGCTCGTGCTTGTCGCTGCCAGAGACGGAGTACAGCACCAGATAGACCTTGGGTCTGATCCAATACGATGCCTCGTATGTATTAAGATCTAATTCAGAGGGCAAGGGAAGGAAAAAGTTTTGTAGTCCAGATTGCATGCTTGATGTACAGTTAAAATGGGGGGGGAGTAACGGTGGATAAAATTTGAGGATTTAGGCAAACTTTAAAAATCTTTTTGGCTCCAATGCTCACTCCACTTTGTCTGCTTCAAGTGTTTTTCCTGGTTCGTCATGTGTCTGTATACTTCAATCCTTTTTAAGCTCCTAATTGGAAACTTGCAAAGCTGACCCACCTGGAGCTATTTCAGCTTGGAGCAAGTACTGTAGCCTGCAGGCCAACAGATTCATATTTTAAAAAATGAGGTGGTTGAAGTGATGCCTATGCTTATGAAAGAGTTGGCCAATGGCAGTGGGCCTACACAAGTTGTCTGTATGGCAAGGCTGGATCAGCCCTCGCAGGGGCACTCTTCAGCTGCATGTAAACACATCAAGGAAAAAATGGTATATTACATCTTTGAAAATTCATCTGCAGCATTTCGATGAAATGCTACATTAAAAGTGGCCCAGAGCTGCTCGCTGGCACGGGAGGAGAGTTCTCCTTGTCATCCCATCACATGTTGGATTCTTGAAATAGTAAAATGAGACTCATCTTCTGGGTACTAGTTGAAGGGAATGATATAGTGGGCAGTGCCCTTCCCCTCCCGATTTCCCTGTGTCTGTGCTACTTCTCCCTCTCCATTCAATAATACTTTCGGCACCATTTGTCTGGGAATCTCCTAGTACTTTACAAAGTTGTAGAAAGTGAGGAGCACAGGTGTGAAGGGTTGTGCCCAAAGTTGAACAAGTCTCTATCAGTCAGAAAAAGAATCCAGTTCTTCTCACTCTTGATTTCCTGCTCTAACCACTAGACCATGCCACCATCACAACTCTTAAACAAGTGGGGCATGATGGTGGCAGTTATGCTGGGCTTTGGCTGAGCGTTCCTGGATGCTTTGCATCAATAGGTCTGTCTTGAGGGGGAAATACTTGTCTTCTCGCATCTTGGAGCTACTGATAGACTCTTTCAGTAGCATAGTTTGGAAGAAGGAAAATAATTTTATATTCCATCAGTTCACCCTCTTTCCCGCCCCCCCCCCCAGGTTTATTTAATTCAACTAAATTGCAGACTGTCAAGTCAGAGTATTGCCATTCGTGCAGTGTGTGGCATAACCCAACCACAAGAATAAATCAGCAGGATATGTATCCTGTGAAGTGGGAGATCATAGAAGCCAAGCAATGATATGACCTTAAGCAAGAAAATCCCAACTACATCATACAGTAAAATCCTGTAACCAAAATACAAGTGAGTCAGTCCCTTTCCTTTTCCTGTGTCTGTGGGTCTCTGTCTTCACTGAGAGTTGCAAATTCACAGGCTCAAGCCTTTATATCCAGCAGCATAAAATGGTGAACTTTCCAAGTTGAAATAGAACACGATGCATTAAATAAGGTCCATATCTGTCTCTGTAAAAGAAACCATTCCTATTGTTTGGTTTTTTTTGACTGCAGATTCAAGATCCTAGTCAGTTGTTGTTGTGTTTTTTTTTTTTTTTCTTCTCTATCCCTCCACAAAGTGCTCTTAGTCCTATGTATTTCAGTCTAGTTAAAAGCTGGCTGTCTATTTTTTTCCTCTCCAAATGTCTCCATTTATAGCTTTCCAGCATTGGCAGCTCAGAGAGAGAGCGAGCACGCAAGGCAGGTCAGCTGAGTTTATAATGGGCTCTGACTGGCATTCTGACAAGCTGCTGCATTCTCTACCTGCAGCCAAGTAGTTCTCTGAGCTGTGTGAGAGTAATGCTTACCTCTGGGAAATATCGGAGAGATTCCTTCTAGAAATAAACAAGCCCCAGTATGTGCAGGGGGCAAATATAGCAACGCTAGAGGGAAATGGTTTTGGGGAAAGTAGTGTTTGATCCATGCAACTGAATGATCACAAGCAGCTGTTTGCACAGCCTTCAATTTCTGCTTCTCTCACTTGACCACTAGCTACAAGTCCTTCTTTGCACACACATGTACAGCTCCCAGGTGTCTGTAATATCTGAGTGAGTGACTCTGGCATCCTTTGTGGGCTCTGTCTTGCCTCAGTGTGGCCCATGCTATACTCCCTCTCCCTTTAACGTATGTTATTGGGAGCTGCTACTTTAACTATAATGTGGAGCAAGGCTAGTTTCTGGGACCACACTCCATTCATTCAACAGTCTGAGTCTCCTTTCAACCTCCTCTGTGAAAATCTGGTAGAGCAGCAGCAGGAGGTGGGGGTGGGGTTGTTGCTATGTTTTGTTTTCCAGCCCTGTGGGTAACATGGTACAAGTTAAACGTCATTCAGTGGATGTGAACCTGAGAGGAGCCTGTGTTGGTGTAACGTACATAGGGAGGAGGCTGGAAAGTGGGGTAGCTTACAACGACAGTTTTGACTCTCTTTTGAGACTGAGCTAAGCTGTTTTGCTGGGGATTGGTGTATTTTTTTCATGTCTCATAGCAGCAATTTAGAGGATGAGCTAATGTCCTTCCAGCCCCCAGCCACTTAGTAAAGAAGCTCTAGATGTTCAGCCATGCCATTAGTAGGTGACTCTGAACAGGATAATCTGGAGTACACAAACTTGTCTAGTGACCCGTCTCTCACCTGCTTCATGCTTATGTGGCTCAGATCTTGAGGTTCTGAGCCAATGCCCTGGTGCAGTTGACTAACAGGAGCTAGTCACTAGCTGCTGGCAGGGATTTTCATGGGACTTGCTTGGATCTTGGCTGACCAGACTCCCCAAATCTCCTCTGCACCTTCAATCAGTCTGGTACCAGAACTTGCAGTTCATGCTGCAGCACAAGCCCTTGCTCCAAAAGGTCTTCAGCTTGGTCAAGAAACATGGCCTGGTGCAGCAGGCTTGCTACCTGGTTTATATTCAGTCAGCTACAAAAGAGTTAGTGCTCAGTTTTAACAAAATAATTAGGCCCCATTGAATCATTAGCATAATATTTACATAGCACCATGTCTTAGATGCTTCTAAGGCCACCATTACTATAAGGCCTGAGCACTTCACAATCTTTGAGGCACAACACCCCTGGGAGTAGCGGAATGCTATTATCACTGTTTTACAGATAGCTTCTGTGCCTCAGTTCCCCAAGTGACTTGCTTGGGGTCACACAGGAAGGCTCCTAGAGCAAAAGACCTGAACTGGACTCCCAGGTCCTAGAGCTAGTGACATAACCCCTGAACCATCCTTCCTTCTATTTGCATGGCACTGTACTGGCAGGAATAGACAAGGTCGATACCCAGAGAATATGTTTGTGGGAGCATTAAAAATTCCTTAGAGTGTCCCTGTCCCAAGGAGCCCTCTACAGTTAGACCACATGACAAAACAAATTGATGAGATGTATGTTTAATACTTCTAGTCTCATATGTAACAGGAATGCCCAGTCAGAACTATTGTCTTAAAGTTAAGGAATTTGTAACAAAATGTAGTTGGGAGCCTACTGGAAAAATACAAGTGAACATAGCAACTGCTACATGTTGATTGGAAGAAAGGAAAAAACTCACGATTTTGGTAGCATTAGTTTTTTTGGAAGCAGTAGTAATGGTGAGAGGAGAAAACTGTCTCACCAGATTATAAACTCTGCATTTACCAGCTGTCACACCAAAGACACCTGCACAATTTCTTAGAGTATTGAATAATGTACAGTAACTCCTCACTTAATGTCATCCCAGTTAACGTTGTTACATGGCTGATCTATTAGAGAATATACTCCTTTACAGTTGCACAGTGTTTGCTTATAATGTTGTTTGGCTGTGGGGATTGGAAGCAGGGTGGGCTGGCAACTCCCTATCAGCTCCTCTCCACCCCTCCTCCCCCGCAGCACCTCCCAGTGGCCCTGTGGATCAGCAACTCCCCTAGAGGGACCAGACAGCAAATGTGAAAAATCAGGACAGGAGGTGGGGGGTCATAGGAGCCTATATAAGAAAAAGACCCCAAAATCAGGACTGTCTCTATAAAATCAGGATTCTGTTCACCCTAAACTCCTCCCTCCCTCCCCATGTCTCCCACCTGCAGTAATCAGCTGTTTGGGAGTGTTCAGGAGGCTCTAGGGGAGTGGGGGAGCGAGGATGCACGAGCAGCCTCCGCCCCAAGTCTCCTGCATGTCTGGAAACAGCTGATTGCTGCAGGTGGGAGTTGCGGGGTGGGGGGGCAAGGCTGCGCACCTCCTGCAGCAATCATCTGTTCTGTGGTGTTCAGGAAACTGGTGGGGAGGGAGGAGGAGCATGGCATGCTCAGGGGGAAGGGGTGGAGCAGGGGCTAGAAGAGGCAGGGGTGAGGCCTTGGGGGAAGGGTTGGAGTGCGGGTGGGTCTGGAGCAGAGCTGGGGGTGCTCAACCCCGGCACTTTGGAAAGAACAGCAAGAGGAACGGCCAGACGATCCGCCCTCTTTCACCCACTGACTCCATCACCTCAACCAAGCTTCACAGTCATCATTGCTGAGTACAGTATTAAATTGTTTATATACATATACAGTATAAGTTTTAAACAATGTCCTTTGAATGGTGAAAAAAATTCTCTGGAACGTAACCCGTCTATTTACATGAATTCTTATGGGGAAATTGGATTCCCTTAACATCATTTTGTTTAATGTTGCATTTTTCAAGAACATAACTGCAGTGTTAAACGAGGAGTTACTGTAAGCAAAATGTGAAGACAGAGAGATTCCATGGTTCTGGATCACTGCACTGACAATGTATGAGTATGGAAAAAGATAAAGGAGAGAGTTCGCGGGCAGGACAATCTCTAAGCTGAAGACTCGAATATATGAAACTCATGTTCGTGATGGCTTCCCCCCGCCCCCCCAGTAACACGATTTCTTGAACCAAATATGATTGACTGAGATGATGTTAAATGAGGTCTGGAGGGAAGGATTTCTGTAATGTTTAGCTGATAAATGAAAAGATGCCTTTTTTCCGCTCAGAAAGCCTGATGCTACATCAAATCAATGGGTATCATGCCATGAGGGGAGAAGGATTAGACTCCCAGGTGGAAGGAACAATTTTCTGCTAGACATTTATTCTCACTCTTATGTATGTAACATTCTTGTTAGGCTAAAGTTTCTCCTCCTTGGCCCCAAAATGAAAGCCTTTATAAGGAGTCTGTAAAATTAGCAGGGCATTTTTAAAATTTAGTGAGATGAACATAAAAAATATATACATAGGTCACTTAGGAATTGAGAGTTTAAAAAATAAAAGGAGGGGTAGTATGGTGGGCGGAAGGGCTGGATCACTTTCTTTTTTAATTTTTTTTAAATGTTCAGACATGCCCCAGACTCATCTTGCTGACACCAAATGCCTTTGTGCTGCTGGAATGAAAATAGGAATACAGGGTTCTTTCAAACAGCTTAACTCCTCCACTTGTTAGCCCATGTAGCATGTATTGACATTTTGGACATTTGGAAATCACACTGATTACTAGTGTGAACTGACCATTTAGTAATCAGAATGCCCCCAAAGAACAGGAGACTGGAAGGGATAAGTGGACAAACTTCCATTATGATGCATTGGGCACTGAAGCACATGGGGTCAGCTTGTGCATCACAGTTAAATCTTTATATTGCACTGTAAGCGTCCACTGTTGGAGTCACCCCTCCCTGGCCAGGCCGCCTCACTACACGAGTCCGGTGAGCTGGCGAATTAGCCTGGTGAGGCAGGAAACAGTCAGGCGCTCAGGCAGGGGCTGAGCAAACAGTTTAGTATTCAAGCCCCGGCCCTAGGTCAGGGCAAGGCAGCAAACAACTGTCAGGGCTCAGACCCTCAGGCAGGGGCTGAGCAAAGTGGTTCACTATATAAGCCCAGGCTCTTGGTCAGGGCGGGGCAGCAAACAACAATTCGGGGCTCAGACCTTCAGGCAGGGGCTGAGCAAACAGTTCAGGATTTAACCAGCCCAGGCTCCGGGTCCTGAGCGTCGGGGCGAGGGGGAGACTGCCACCCGGGAGTGGGGTGGCAAGGGGGACGCAGGCCTGTCCCAGCCCAAGGCCCTAACAGCAGCAGGCTGCTGTGTCAGTGGGGATCCGAGCTGCAACACACTGACATGGGCTCTGGGTGTGCTGCAGCTGGACTAGGGTCAGCTGCCCCTGGGCTACTTTTGACCTCCTCCTCTACCAGTACCTGCATCTCAGCGGCATCTTCCATGGCGTCTAGCACCATGGGCTCCTCGGGATACTGAGCGAGGGGTAAACTGGGCAGCTCCTCTGGGTCGCTTTGTACCAGTCGGCTTACTGGCTCTTTCGGCATCTGGTCGGCGTCCAGCCTCCGCAGGTATGGCCAGTCCTCAGTTCAGTCACAGGCGGCGGGAGTCTCCCCGGCGGGAGTTGGGGCATCAGCGTCTGGCCTGTCTGGCGGCCAGGCCCATTCTGAGCCCTGGGGTTGGGCTTTTATACTTCCTGCCCTGCGCCTTGACCTCTGGGGGGCGGGCGCAGGCTCCAGTGACTCCGCCCACTTTGGCATCCGTAAGGTCTCGTCCCTCTCTGGGATAGCTGGAAGCCAGGTTGCCTCACTACATGCACGTATGCAGTTGGGTCAGGGTTCTCTAGCCACAGATTCAGGTGGCCTCCCTGCTCTGCAGCACTTTTCTTATGGGCCTGGCAACTGTGCGAAGAGGCCCACTCACATCTTTGCAGTTCATGCCAGGGTGAGGTGCTAAAATTATGGGGGAAGAACACAGCCTCTTCTCAATACTCCTGAATTCTGACTCATTTCTCCTTTTCCCTGCCTCTCTTTTGATGGTGCCAGGTCAGCAAAGGCCTAACATTACACTATAATCTGCCACTTCCAGTGCCAGCTATTAATAATAAGTCTCTTAGAGCCTTTCATTAGAGGATCTCAGGTCTGTAAAAACACTACCAAGGCCTCGCTGCCCCCTAGTGCAGTAGGTTAGACTTATTCATCTCCCTCCTCTCAGATGATGAGGAAAGAAGTGAAATGACTTCCCACAGGTCACCCAGTAGATCTGGTTAAGAGTGAAAAACATAACTCTAGTCTCCCAATTCTCTGTTCTGCCCAGGAGACCATGCTCCTTATTAGCTTCCTTTTGTATTCAACGTGAGATCCATCTGGCTTCTTGTTCCCATCTATAGGATCCAGCATAGATACTTCTTAAAATATAGTTTTTAAGATCTGTGGAAGTAATCCTGCCTTAGGGTGGGGCTGCAACAGTCTGGAAGGCCTGCGTTTCTCAGGCTCTGGGCCAGTAGAGGCCAGCTGTGTTGAGCCTGTGTGGCTGCTCTGTCTCCTAGATTAAGGGGAGAGCTTGTTGGGAAAACGGAGGTGTTGGCTCTGCCCCTTCCTCAGTGATTCATGTGTTCTAGCAGGCTCGCAATAGACAGAGTGGGAACGGTGCTGGGGGGCAGAGGCTAACTAAACATAAAGGAGAGGGGAAAATGTGAGGAGGTGCCAAAGGCCTGGCACCAGTCTTTCCTCTCTCTGGTCCCATGTCCACTCCTTGTTCTCCTGCCAGCTGAGGCCAGTTTTGCAGCTTCTATGCTGCTGGAGTGCAAATTTGGTTAGTCAAAGAATCCATTTTGCTGTACTTCCCATAGCTAGATGGCCAGTGGCATTACCATGAGAGCATCCACAAATCTAAGAGGTGTACCGTCCTAGTGCACCCTGTGGACTGTGGAAACTAGGATTGCAGATCAGGTGCTAGAACTGCAGGTGGGAATGTGGGCTTCCATTGCTTAGATGCTCTCTCTGAGAGGACCCAAGGTTTGGGCCTGTCATAATTCCCATTCTTTGAACCAAGGAGCTGCAGGTAACCACTGGCTCACTGGCACCATGTCTTGTAGTTCAATTCAAAGTGGCGCCTCGTGTGAGTTGTAGTCTGGGTACTTTGTTCCCCTTCTCCTCTAAAGGGTGGCTCCCTCATCAGACCCATCTTCCATGAGGTAGCATTTTCTCCCATCTTGGTGAGGGGATACTAGGCATGCTTGCCTGTGGTGCATCATGGTAGATGTAGTCTGGCTAGAGAGCCCAGCCCATGTAGGAGAAGGGTGGGAGCATGAGATACCTGGACTACAACTCCCATGAGGCACCGTGATACCATTTTGAATTTAAAACAGGGTTGGCGTTTGGCTAAAATTTTCTGTGGGATGGAGGGGAGAAAACTATTTTTGACCAGCTCTCTCTGTGATGCATTTACTTATAGATGCTGAACATACTGCTACTAAATTCTGGATCTGCCTAAATCTCTTAAGAATCCCTTTTATGGGATGTGCATAGCAGATGATTACAGGCTATGCCTATGCAATCTGTGGGAAACTTTACATAAGGTTAGCCTACACTGTAGTGCATCTGGTGAAGATGCTCTATGCCGATGGGGGAGAGAGATCTCCCGTTGACATAAGAAAACCACCTCTGTAAGAGGCAGTAGCTTCTCCTGCTGACATAGTGCTGTCCACACCAGCCCTTAGGTTGGTGTAACTTACATCGCTCAGGGCAGTGGCTTATTCACACCCCTGAGGGACATAAGTTACACTGACATAACTTGTAGTGTAGACAAGCCCATAGTGTGAAAACCATCAGAAGTTTTTACAGCACTAAGTTGTTGGGAAAGAGAAGAATCTTTCCACACTGAATGAAATCCTAGAGCACTAATGTTTTAAATGACAGAAGTACACAGTCTGCCCTTATACAGCACATGAGATTGCCTCCTATGTTTGACCGCACACATAGCACAATGAAAGTGAGTTTGTAAAGCTGCCTGCTGGGAGCTGGGCAGGAAGCAGTTTTCCTGTACTGTGAAAATTTTCAAGATGTTGGAAAAAAATGTTCCTGTCCCAATTTGGGACAAAGTCAAAATCTCAAATTTTTGCAAACCATAGATCTGGGGGGGAAAAAAAATCCATTCGGGTCAATTAAAACATTTCATTTCAGTTTCACCCTCTTTTTTTTCCTCATCACTATAATTAGCGTAAATTTCAAAATGAAGAGCTGTTTTGAACTGAAATTATTCATTTAGAAAATGTGAAAACTTTCTGACTTTCACACTTCTTTTGTTTTTCAAAGCTTTTCATTTGAAAAATGTGTCAAAAAAGACTTTTGTCTGTGATCTGTTTTGAAGAATCATCATTTTCTGATGAAAATATTTTTGTTGGAAAATTCCTGATGAGCTCTAGTGCTTGCTTCCATTGCAGCCTTGAAGAAAAGCCATCATTATGGAGTAGTCATTGTCTACCTTTCTATTCTCTGATTCTTTTGTTTTGTTTTTGTTGCTGATCAGCGAACTCCAGTTGCACTGAGTGGGATCTGCATGTGCTATAGCTTTTATGAAAGATTCAGCAGCAAACACAGAAAGCTCATTTCTGCCACTTTGCTTATTCTTGTATGAGCTTTACTGGGCAACAATAAATTCTTAAATAGGGAAACACACCAGAAATCGTGGAAGCTCTGTTTAGAGCAAATGCTTTTTATTTATTTGTTTCTGTCTTGGTCAGTTTATTTTTTGTCCTGCTTAGATTTTACTCTAATCTGATCTTCACTCTAGAGGTGGCTGCATTTTAGAGGTGGGTGAAGAGATCGTTATATAAAATGTGTATCTTTTTTTGGATTTTTCAGGCTGAAAAGTGATTCTGTAAAATGTAACAATTATCTTAATATTATCCTGTATTTTATTTAATGTGCTAGAATATAAGCTATTCTCCCTTCAGTCACCTTCCACTGAAAAGAGCTGTTGGGGCTTGAAAGGTGTTCTAGGGAAAGGAACTCATGTAATCTGCTCCTCTGGGAGCACCCAGAGGCTTTCCAGGTTTGTCTTTTAATACCTGCATGGTTAAATTATTCTCAGCGAGGACATTAACATCTCTCAAGGTTTTAAGAAGCTGCTATCCAGGCTGGCACTATTACACGTAGATTCGTGGCACAGTGCTCTCTTAGCCAAGTTGCTTTCCTGTCGGGCCTAAAAAAACCCAGATGTAATCAAAGGAATGTAGTTTGTATTGGGTCTTTTTGTTTTGTTGAATCTCTGCTGTCTTTTTGAGTAGGGGGCTGCATTCTCAACATTTAAACTCCCTGAAGTCCTCAGGGTTGGTGCATCTTCACACCCTAAAGCTCCTATGGCTGCTGTCCAGAGTCATTTTGGTTTTCTCTAACCGCGATGTGGTTGAAAGAATTGGTACCTGGGCTAGGGCTCCATTGTCTTGCTTTTCCTCTGAGTCCCTGTGACTTTTGCCTGTATCCAGCCCTGTGGTCAGTCTGACCCCCATGATGTCCCAGGACTGCTCAGAACTAACATTGCATTATCTGTTATGTGCAGTAAATCTTTTCAAACAACTTTTTTTAGGCCACTCTCTTTCATCGGATGTCACTTAGTGGGAGCACACTGGCTTTGCAATAAACTGAATTTCCTGTCCATCTTGTCGTTTGGCAGAGACCATCAGATGTAGAAATCAAAACCGTGGAGGCCCAAGAATTGCTTTAAGGATGTTTGGGATGTGGCAGGGCTGGGCTATGGAGTTCTCTTTGTGGTGTGAGCAAAGCAGACAGCTCTTTGGAAGATCAGTCATATGTATCCACTGTCTGCAGACAGACTTCCTTCTGTGGCTCTTTTTTGGGTTTGCTTAGTGCAGCACTTTTTTTATCCCACTCCCTCTGTAAACACTGGAATACAAGTGCAGCCTGTGGCAATCCTGACCACCCATCCAGGCTCTCTTGATGAGAGATGGAGTCTCTCTTGTTGCTAAGGCAAGAAATTAAAGGGGGTCTGGGTTAGTGAGTCAGTCACATCCTCAGTGGGACCATTAAGTCATCATAGGGCTGGGGAAAAACACAGAGAATTAAAAAAACATAACTGGGACTCCTGCATGTGAAACTCTCAAATGTCTCAGATTGAGCAAGAGATTTAGGAAAAAAATTGCAGCTGGAGCAGCCCAAGGGGCTTACAGCTTTCGTATGGACTCACACAGGAACCTGCCTGGTTTCTATTGCAAATTAGGGAATTCCCACTGTTAAGGTCTTGTTTTATCAGCAGTCTTTGTAAGAGCCAAAGATCTCTGCTATCAAATGTGAGAGAGCAGCTGAACACAGAGTTTAAGGTTAAGAGGCTAGTAACAAATACGGCGCATCTCTCTCTAACCTGGAGAGAATGCTTCTTACGGTCCTACTAGTTAAACCTCCAGGCCTGATTGCTTTTTACACCCATGCAACTCCATTGACTTCTGTGGAGTTATTCCCGACTTAACACCCACATGAGGACAGAATCAGCCCCTCTGTTTCTTCTCACATCCGCAGCCAATGTGAGGATACAGGGCTTCTTTTGTAACTGTCTTGCTCTTTTAGTGGCTTGCGGGTTGGGAAGAGGAGACTGATGCAACTGTTGTCGCTAGCCAGCTGTGCTCCTCTAGCCTAATTGATAGAACTGCTGCTTCTCAGATCCGGAAGATCTGGGGCTTAACCTCCCCCCCCCCCCCCCCACTAGGAAGTCTGATGTGCTCAGTAGCTGCTGGTGTCTCTACCCTGATGGCAGACCCAAGTGTGCAAAGCTGTAAATAATGAATTTGGGGGAAAGAATGTGGGCCAGCTTTGATATGCTTTGGAATAGGGACGATGTTTGACAGGACAGAGAAATGGATAGAGACAGGAGAATGATGAAGTTTCTGGAAAGAAAATGGAGTAGTTGCCCCTCCTAAGGGATTCTGACATGCATGTGGCTAGCAGTTAAGTGCTTTGTTTAGAAGTGTTTGTGGGAGTGAGAAGACTCGGGGCGTGTCCACATGGGGACACTTGGACATGGATGCTGGAACAATTTGTATAGTAAATGTTTGTGTGTGGGAGGGGAAGCGGGGCTGAGAGCCATTGAACCAAACTGTAAACCCTGAATATGATCAAAACTACTTCAAGCCAGGGGGTGCGGCAGCACCCGTAGTTCCAGCACCTATGCACTTGGGAAAGTTGAGATGCATCATTTAAACATGTGAGGTCAATGCATATCAGTTAAACCCCTATGCTGATGCTTTCATTCAGGAGAAAAGTGGTCTTAGCTCACTATGACTGTATGTATGTGTAAACAGTTTCACTGTTCACTTTGACCTGAGATCTGATCTAAGGGTGGCCTTGTGTTTTCAAATACAGTTATGGAAGTCACGGAATCTCTGAATTCCAGAGACCTCAATGACATTTTCTGTTTCAGCCCCTGGGGCAGGGGAATGAAGCTGGCAGCCAACGGGGCCCTGGCAGGGTTCCAGTGACGGGTGGCAGCCTCCTCAGGGTCCCCCTGCAAGATTCCAGTGACGAGTGACAGCATTGTGGAGTGTGGGGGTGTCCCCCCAGCCACCAAAGTTGCAGAAGAAACCATGGAGCTGCAACAGCAAAAGTCACAGACAAGTCACGGCTTCCGTGAAGTTTTGTTTATTGCCCATGATCTATCCGTGACTTTTCCTAAAAACAACCATGACAAAATCTTAGCCTTACTCATGGGTTCTGTTTCCAATTTTGTCCCAGATTCCCTGAGATCTTGCACCCCAAGTCATAGCCCTGCGTGGTGCCTCAGTTTCCCTGTATGTAAAAGAGGAAGAATATTTAGAGCCAGTCAGATAATTTTAATAATGGAAACTCTGTTTCATGATTTCCTTCCCTTAAATCAGAGGTTCTCAAACCATGGTCTGTAAGCTCCATTCAGGTGGGCCACAGATAGTTCTCTCTAAGGTGCGCACCTGTGCAGTGGCACACAAGAAAATGAAGGGCTGCCCACGTAATTAGTGGAGCCACGCAGTTGTGGCTCCACTAATTAGCTGTCTGGACCCTGGAGAAGACGCACATGTAAGGTGAGGTGGTGGCCTTGGGGGGAATAGACGGTAGGTGGAAGGGGGCAGTGGGGTAAGAAGAGGGAGTGAGGGGAATTTGGGACATGCAAGGCTGCGGCGGCCAGGGAAAGAGGTGACTTTCCACAACTCCAGGGCTGCGGCTGCAGGGAAGAGACAGCCCTCCTTCCCAGTCTCAGCTCTGTGGGTGCTGTGGCGGGAGAGATACCCCCCTCCTTCCTCGCCTCAGCTCGGTGGGTGTTGTGGTGGGAGAGATACCCCCCCTCCTTCCCAGCTCCAACTTGGGGCTGCTGTGGCGGGAGGGAGAGGACACATCCATGCATTAGAAAGGTAAGACTAGCGATATTAAAATATGAGTTGTGCTTTTATTTGTCGACCAAAAAACATTCATTATTAAGGGGTTTTTCTAATATAGCGCTTTTATCCAAAGTGTTTACAATAGTTAGCTTAACGGTACAAACAACGTTTGGAAAGATCATTAAGTGGTCCGCTGAGACCCTCAGCACTTTTCAGTTGGTCCACAGAAAAAAAAGTTTGAGAACCACTGCCCTAAACATTCTGAGGGAAGAGCTTCTACTTCATTTGTGCCTTTTAAAAATGCTTTGAGATCCTTGTGTTATTGCCACTAATGCTGCTGTCATGGACAATTAAAGTAAGTTGAGCTTCTGCTCATGAGTCTTTGGTTCAAGTCCCTGACAGGGCCAGACTATTGATTTTTTTTCTACATTGAAAGGTGCAGTTCTTTCCTATTTGGGTAGCACTGAGACTGTTTCACTCAAGGAAATACTTGGTGACAGAATGGTGTTGGGGAAAGGAAGCAAACCAGACTGGAAGTATCTAACTTCCGGTACCTTGCTGCTCTGCTTCCATACACCTCATCCAGCAAGAGTCATTTTCCATGACTTGGATGCTGTGATGAATTATTCATGGATTATTGATTGGTTATTCCAAGTGCAATGTTTTTAATGCCTGTAATGAGCATGTGTGTATAGCCCCATTTGTATTCAATACCCATTTGTACAGTCTGGGAGCTGCACGCAGTGGTCAGTTCCGTCTGGAAGCTGCAGTGCAATTACCAGAAGTTAAATGGAGGATGGATTAATAACTTACTGTAAAGAGAATTATGGCTTCCAGGACTTATGCTCCAGCATCCCCCAAACCAAACATAAAAGCTATAAATTCAAATTACCCAAGAAACTTTAAAAAAAAAACACAAAAAACGGGGGCGGGAAGGGAGAGAGAAAGAAAGAGGAAGAGAAACCAGCAGCTCTGAAAGGAGGCTGTATTAATGGCCCTCTGCTGCACGATTGGCTGGAAGCAGATGGAATACTTGTTTCTCAGAATCATGAGTACTCTAGGGGTATGGCTACATTAGAAATTTCAAAGCGCTGCCCTGGCAGCGCTGCGAAGTGTGAGTGTAGTCAGAGCCGCAGCGCTGGGAGAGAGCTCTCCCAGCGCTGCTTGTAAACCACATCCCTTATGGGTGTAGCGTGCAGGGCTCCCAGCGCTGCTGCCCTGATTACACTGACACTTTACAGCGCTGCATCTTGCAGCGCTCAGGGGGGTGTTTTTTCACACCCCTGAGCGTGAAAGTTGCAGCGCTGTAAAGTGCCAGTGTAGCCAAGCCCTAGGATTCTCGAAGTGCTGAAGTTGCTCTCTTCACATATATAAATGGGACATGCCGCACAAAGGGAGCAGTAACATGCAGTGTTTTTGGACTAGGTACTTGTGCCTAAATTCTCAAAAGAGACTAGTGATTCTGGGTGCCTCCATTTCTGGGTGCTTAACTTGATACCTTAGTGGGGGTGGATTTTTCAGAAAGTACTGAGCACCTACCCTCTGAAAATTGAGTCTTCCTAAGGTGTCCCATGTTGGGTACCCAAAATTGTTAGTTGCTTTTGAAAACATAGACCTCTAGCTTTTTAAAAAAATCTTCTAAATGTGTTCTCTTGATGTATTTGCTTTGTGATCATGTATTGCTGCTGGCAGCTTCTTGCCAACCTGTCTCCTGGCCTGATCTGGAGGATAAGAGTTCTTCCATTTCTGCTTCTGTGACTCTTTCAGTCTTTGGCCTCTTTGCTGCAGTTGTTAAATGAGGGATTGCATTGATGGCCTGTCTGATTAGGAGATCCCATTAGAAACCAGACTGAGGCTCGAACAGCTGTTGGCTGGTCCTAACCTGTCTGAGCATTGGTAACTTATTACTTTAGGTTTCAGGCCTGGGTGCCAAATGAGAAGCTTCCTGGCCCACCTTTTGTGGCTGAGACATTTGGTGGTAGTCACCTTCTTATCTTTTTAGAAGCCTGTGTCGGTTTGTGGGTAGCCCAGGTGAATGCTGGTGACAGTGCTGGAGGCTGTCATCTCTTGGTTGTTGAGGTTGAGTGGCTTTGACAGACATTTTTGAGGTTTCTACTAAAGGAATTTGCATGTGCGTTAGCTGTGGGAGTCTCTGATGCTGTAAAATAGAAGCTCCTTGCCCAGCTGCTGTTGAAGACCATGTGTGGTGTCCAAGTCTCAGACTTGGAATGGAAGGGGGAAAGGGGGAAGCTTATATGACTTCACCTCTCCCTCCCCCTACTCCCCATTGAGTTCTGCCAGTGGGGTATGAAATCACCACTTCTAGATCTGGAGAATGTGCGTCTGTGCATTTTTTCCAGCTCTCTACTAGAGTGGTTGGGCTCAGCTTGTGCACACACATGCCACAGGAATGGGAGGCCTGATTCCTAGATAGTACAGGTACCCTTCTGGGAAGCACTGCAAAATCTGAGTCACGTGGAAAGAACTGAACAAAAACATAAGCATCTGAAAGAATAATTCGGTGAAATACAGGGACAAGGAGGCGCCGCAGGGACTGCAAGTTTATATTATTAATCACTTCTCATGTATATTGTAGTAGTGATGCCCAGAGGGGCCTCCATTTCACACACATTGAGACCGACTCTGCCCTGAGGAGCGTATAATGCAAGTTGCTCTTTCACCTAGTAAGAGGGCAAAGACACTAGGACAGAACCTCTTCCACACCACAGCCCCTTTACATTGCTCTGGGCACGAAGAGGCCATATACCTGCCCTCACCAGGCAGCTAAGGATCCCCTCAGCATTGGGGAATCTCCCTGGTGGATGCAGGGTTGGCAGATTCAGCCCGGAAAGAGACTGTAGGAGGAAAAGTCATGTGAAGATGCGTAGTGTGCGGATCCATGCCGCAAGTGCAGCAAACGAGGCTCCCAATGGCTTTTCTGGGGCTTGAAGACTGGGGGAACGTCTGGCTCATGGATTTTATTTGTATGGGACTTAAGGGGTTGAGAAAGCGTCTGTCAAAGTTGCGCAGACCTAGATGTTAATTTTTGGCCTTGATGTTTCGTCCGTGTATTTCCAGAGATTGCCACCTAGAGGCAACACAGGCCCTTGCGCTAGGCCACTTCTGCTGAAGGGCACGAACACTTTCCTTACAGCTGGGCTTGCTATTTAGAACAGCTACTACTTCCTTAGGTATATGGTGTCTTACAACTTCATAGGAAATTCTTTCTGCAGCAGAAGCTGCTGCCAGAGTTTGTAGCCTTCTTCTCTAACCTCTGTTACCTCCTATTTGTCTATTGCTGAGCAATGCTTAAAGTTTCCCATCAGTTTTCACAGTCCTGCCTAAATGAGGTTGGAGACAAAGGTACCGCTCTAATAACTGATAAATTGTGCTCTTTGGATACACCTCTGCTCAGAGCCTTGCGTAAACGTCAGCCTCTGATTGTTTTAAATGATCATTGTGTTTGTACAGTGCCTAGTACAATGGGGTCCTTGTAGCAAGTACTGAAATAATAATAATTTGGATGTGATACTGCTCATCACCCACAAAATGGCCAAAACTATCTTGTTTTCCTGTTTGCAGAGCTGCTGTGCTTTCACTGTATTTCTTCATAAGCAGTCATGATGGACAGAGGATGCCTGTGAAGGGTAGGAGAAAAGACTAAATATCTGTAGAATCTGAGCCATTGCCAAATGTCATTCACTCCCACAGAGTGTCTGCTTGACAGATGCTTGCAAGGCTGCTGGCCCTGGGAATGGGGAGTGTCTTGCCCTGCAGGCATACGTTTGCAGAGGGTTTGTTCCCAAAGGCCAAGCAGTTGTGCTTCAGCACACCCATCCTGGGCACTCCAGTACCAACCATAATAAGCACAATGTCACAATGATAGACCTGTAAGATCAGCATCCTCTTCCCACTTCAGTTTGGTACTGCTGGAACGTCTTACAGTGATTCACAGTGGAACCAGCTGGCATGCTGGAAAATATTTTCTTCTCGTGTGAAGTGCTCCGGATTCACAACACGGTGATATTTGGGTTGTCAGGCGGGAACTTCCCAAATTAAGATGTTTTTTCTTTTTATTTTTAATCCCCTTATTTGGCCCTAATTACAACTCAGCGTTATCTTGTTGTTCATGATGTGCCTCTAGGGGACTTCGCAGGAAAGAAGAAGTGAAGGATGAAATGGGTGACTAGTCTCTCTGGAAACGTCCAATTAGATGCAAAAATAGAAATCTGCAACATAACCCAAGGGAGAGATGTTAAACTGAGATCCCTTCCACACATCCCTGGGAGCTGCCCAGATGGAAGAGCCCAGGGCACTGTGGGGGAAGCAGGAGGAACATCAGTGCCTTAGCCAGTATTCTCCATAATAGGGGGCTCTGAAGATCGAGGAAAATGTGAACTATTACTGAGCAGAGAGTGTCTGCGGCTTTGGCCCATGCACCCCTGTCTTGGCCAGTGTTCCTGGAGTACGAAGAGAACCTGACTCCATTCTGCAGTCCCCCTCTTCTTCATTGGAGATGGATCTGAGCTATGGATTTCAGAATTCGGTTTGGCTTAGGTCCATCTTCACCACTCCTTGCCCTCCCCTTCCCTTTTTTGGGGGGGGAGAATGACTGTTACTCACACAAAGGGCTTCCTGTGACTCTACCGCTGCTTACTGAACCCGACACTGCAGCCTTTTGTTAAGCTTTTTATTGGTGTCAGAATTTGACTGCTCCAAGTGATGTGTCTGTAGCACAGGCATGTATTGCGTCAGCTGCTGCACAGGGCACTGCTTGGGCCTCCATTGTGTTAGACCAGCCGAGGAGGAATGTAGCTTGCTCTCAACTTGACTCCCCTGACCTGAGTTAGTTTGCTGATGGAAACATCTCCTTTACCCCCACCTATCCCCTCTTGCGGGATATGACCTCCTATATACACATACCTGACAGTCTTGTTTCTTTAATGAAACACTTCTCTTGCCCTGGACAATGGCTTCCAGACTGGCTCTGATAATATCTTGCCTTGGTTCTGTGTACCAGTGTGCATGCACATGTGTGATGGCACGCTCCCTACTCCATCCCATCCTGGGAGTGGGAGGCTTCCCTTTCACAACCCTGAGGATCTCCTTGCCATCAACCTCCTCTCCTGCTTGCGTGAAGATTCTCACTGTTGAGCATCATGAGGCATTCCCTTACCCAGCAGGCTTGTTTCTGCCACAGTCCCAGTTTGGGGAGTCACGACCAGGACAGTTATTTGATCTGGGTCTCCTGCAAGATCACATGAAGCATTCCTGGGCATTTCTGGCCTGGTATACATGAGAGACTGGGACCAGTAATGGTCTGTCTTGTGGCCATGAATAACATTACCAGGCACTGCTGACCAGTAATGTGAACAAGAGACCCTGTTTGGTTACCAAGCTTGGGTCTCCTGAAAGGCAGTGCTGAGCGCACTTCCTAGGCAGGTGCCTGTGTATGTCGCAAAGATACTCCTCCAATCTCCTATAAAAATGTCTCCTCTTAGCATTATGAAGGATTGGTCCATGTGACTGTTAGCTTTGAGGCAGGGCCTTGGCAGAGTGATCAGAACCTAAGTTTTGGGATATGATTACACTGCAACAACAGAGTGTTATTACACTTATGTGGACATACCTGAGCTAGACTTTAATCTAGCTAGCTCAGGCATCGGAGCAGTGACACTGTACAAGCCAGCCTGGGACCCTGGATAATTACCCAGGCTGCTAGTCCGTGCATGGTTCACTGCTCCGGTGTCCGAGCTAGCTAGGTTAAAGCTATCTCACCTGTGTCAACACAAGCTGCAATTGTACTTCCTGGCTGCAGTGTAGATATGCCCTTGGTGTCAGGGCTTTGGAGTGGAGCTCAGAGCTGGAGCGCGGAGCAGCTCTGGAGCAGTGGAGCTGCAGGTTTTTACCTGAAACTGGAGCGCAGCCAGAGCACAGCTCCAAAGCCCTGCTTGGTGAGCTTCACACTGTGAGGCTTTGTTCTTCGCTGAGTGTTTGCTTCTGTTTGTGGAGGGAGGGATGAGGAGAGAAGGAGGGAACAGGACGAATTGGTTGTTGTGCTTTTAGACCAGGTGAGGGTTTATGGTCACTTCCCCACTCCCCCAAATGAAGGCCAGAATAACAAGTACAGGTACTACAATTTAGTTACAACTATTACAGTTTCATACAAGAATGTAAAAGGTTGATGCCATGTTAAAAGTCCTGCATAAAACGTGAGCTAAACAATACATGTAAATGCTCTAAATGGCATCCGCTCTTAATATTTTTTTAAAGATGTGTTTGCAAACACTTTAATAGTGTGGTAAATTGTGATTTTAGTATCTCTTTCCCTTACACTTTTCTGGCTGAGCTCACGGCTGAGAGGGAGGGTATCTTGGCCTCTGTGCCCTATCACAGGGTCTCGGTGGCTGCCTGCCTTCAGAAGGGTCTCTCTATATGTATGTCTGCTTCTAGTCTGTTCTCTACTCCCTCTCCTCTAGATCTTGGATGGCTGGGCACTTTACTGCTCTGGGAATGTGATGTTACCACTTTCTTTGCATAACTTGGATGGAAACCCTGAATGCTGAAATCATTTGCAGGAGTCTTTCCATGCTGAATTTCTTCAATCCAAAACTTCTTCCCTCCTAAGGAAATTCTCCTGAGGCCTAGGAGGAGGGTATTCTGTGGTCAAACCTGTCCAGAACCATCCAGTTCACAGATCTGAGAAGATAGAGAAGTCCCTCTTTCCCGGGGTCGGGGGGACGGACAGGGGGTGCTTTAAGGCAGAGAGCCTCCCCCAACTCCATTCCCAGGGCTGAGCATGCTATCTCTGCAAAATTCTTGCTTTTAATCAGGGCACTGGACAAGGGTAACTTAACCCAAGACCCTTGAATGGCAGCTTGGGGCTTCTTTGCATCATAATGCAGTCTAGCCAGTATTTGGGTCAGATAAGATTTAGGGGTGTGTATTGGGTAGGCGGGGGCTTTAAAACATGCACTCCTTGAAACCAGCCAACCAGATTCCTCCTGGAGTCTAATGGCAGATGCCAGCTGTGCAGTTTATTTCTCTTCCACCCTGGTTAAATACTTTCTTCTCCTGGCTGTGGGGCTAGAAGACTTTGTGTCGTAAAAGATGATCTGTCAGCCCGTGACTGAACGACTCTGGATCTCTCCAAATATGTGCCCTCATATCTGCTAACACAAACCACCTGCTGCGGTTAGAGCCGGCTCTGGGGTTGTTTTCCTTGGAATGGGTTTTTAGCTTTTCTTTAGCCACTGTTTTATATCTTGTAAACTGCTGAACAGGCCTCTGCCGCCTTCTCGAGAGCTGTGTGATGTGGCAGCTGGGCTGGAAGTGACTCTGTGTGACCCTCCCTTTTGACTTACACTCCCACCCACCCTTTCTTCCCTTCTTCCGTGTTTTCCAGGCCTCACCCCTCCTTTCCAGGGACTCTGGGCTTTTCCATGTCAGTGCTTGGGAGTTATTAGCATTCATTAATCCAGGAGGTGTGCAACACTGACCAGAGTCAGGAGTAATGCAGGCAGGCAACATACAGGCTTCTCGTCCACACCCCAAGCTGTGGAGTAGTGGGAGATGCTGTAGCCCAGTCCTGGGACATCTCTGCCCGCTCCTCGTCCGTATAGCTTGGCAGTTCTCAAACTTTTCTGTTGGTGACACCTTTCAAACAGCAAGCCTATGAGTGTGACCCCCCCCTTTATAAATTAAGAACACATTTTTAAATATTTAACCCTATAAATGCTGGAGACAAAATGGGGTTTGGGGAGGAGGCTAACAGCTTGCGATCCCCCAGGTAATAACCTTGCGACCCCCTGAGAGGTTACCACCCCTCAGTTTGAGAACCCTCATATAGCTCTTCCAGCACTCCTGTGGGCTGCCCATTAGCCCTGGCTATTCCTTGCTTTTCTGAGCAGAGGCTTATAGAGGGCACTTGGGTGGCCTGGGCAGGTATCCTCTAGCGACTTGGAGGTGACTGCCAAAATCTGAGAGCTGAAGATCTCCTAATTCCCCTACTTGGGCAGGTCAGGAAATCCACTATGAAATATGGGACAAATCTACAATATTGGCAGCTTTTGTTTGAGACACGTCAAGAATAGCAGGGGGTGCTGCAGGACAGGACTGAGGTGTCACAGCTGATTTGTTTGGGATCTTAAGATTGGAAGAACAAAGGGCACTGAAGGCCTAGAGGGTCTGCCTGCAATATGCCTGGCTCTGGCGCTGTTAGTATCTCTCTTTCAGGAGCACTCTGCTCGCTCTCAAAAATGCAAGACGAAAAGGCCTTGAGAGAGTCGAGTATTATATTATTGAACTGTAATTAGATGTGCTGTACTGATGTCTTGATTTGTATCATTTACTACTGTGTACCTCATAAACTTAATAGCCCTTCCAAACAGGAAGAATAAGGTTAGTCATTCAGTTTCTTTCTGGATAAATGGAGACACAATGAGACTGTAATGTGGTCTAATAGAGATGCTGTATTTTCATGAGCAGAGGAACAACCGGCGCGTGTTACATGCTCTCTAACCCTGGTGGCATGCCAATCACTGTAACAGTCCCGTGGTCACTCTGCATTGAGGAAATGAATCCACACGCAGCCTTCCCCATTATGTGGCTTCCGCTGGTAACGTCAGCGCAATCTCTGGTTATTGATGTGTTGCTAACTCATAAAGTCTAAACCTGGAAAGAGGCTTCAAGCATTTCCCTTTCCTGATTAATCTGTTTCTGTGTTTGGCATCCACATTTTAAAGAGAGCACTTGGATACTTGTGTTTATGGGTTTTTTTAATTGTTTTGGTTTTGATTTGTCCTTGTTCATATGTGGATTGTAGTGTGCGTATGTGTATATTTCTCCTCACAGATCTTGAGAGAAATCCTGCTTCTTTTTGTTTTATGTTCTTGTTTTTTTTCTCTACTGTCCTCAGGTAATGGTAGCACAGACTTATGCTCTATCTACACTACAGCAGTGTCACAGCTGCACTGATATAGTGTTTGTGGTGGACATGCTCCCTCCCAGCTGATGGGAGAGTGAGAGCTCTCCTGTCGGCTTAACTCCTGCCTCCGCAAGAGACTGCAGCGACCTAGCACTGTCTACGCCAGTGCATAGGTCGGTATAATTTACTTTGCTCATGGCTGTGGATTATTTACACCCTTGAGCCATGTAAATTATACCAAAGTAACCTGTAGTGTAGACAAGGACTTTAGGAAATGCTTGTGAAATGCTGCTGTTGCTTGTAAAACCAGCAGAGGAACGTGGCATTATTTTTATGTAGGACCTACAGAAAATCACAGGTTTAATATTATTTCACGGTGGCTAATGTGCCTGCATGTAGTTATAAAAACAAACTAATAACTCTGTCATAGGTACTTACATGGCTCCCATTACTGAACAATCTGAGCACCTCACAATCTTTAATGTGTCAGAGCATCCCTGCAGAATAGGGAAGTATTCTCCCTATTTTACAAATGGGGACACTAGAGCAAAGAGACTGTGACTTGCGTAAGGTCACACAGGAAGCCTGTGAAGCAGGGAATTCAACCTGGCTCTGCCGAGCCCCAGGCCACTGGACCATCCTTCCTTTCTGTTCTTCTCTGTGTGCATGTTACTACGGATACCTCCTTATTTGGAATCCATGAGAGAGCAACACTTTGTTCTATTGTATTCATCATGGGCCATCAGAGTTTAATTGATGCATAAAACTTAACATTTCATCATATACTTTGTTAACCTTCATCTGTGCCAGTATACAATGCTTTAATGAAAGATGGATCTTGAAAATAAATAGACTTCAGATTTTTCCATTTGATGAAAAATAATCCCTGTGCCCTGTTGCTCTCTACAGCAGGGGTTCTCAAGCTTTTTCTTTCTGAGGTCCACTCCAACGTGTTATAAAAACTCCCCAGCCCACCTGTGCCTCAACAACTGGTTTGCTGCATATAAAAGCTAGGCCTGGCATTAGAGGGTCGCAAGCAGGGCAGTTGCCTGGGGCCCCATGCCACAGGGGCCTCCGCTAAGCTACACTGCTCAAGCTTCAGCTTCAGCCCCGGGTGGCGGGGCTCAGGGCCTCGGGATTCAGCCCCTTGCAAAAGGGCTCTGGCTTTCTGCCTCAGGCCCCAGCAAGTCTAATGTTGGCTTTGTGTGGTGGACCCTTTGAAACCTGCTCACAGCCCCCAGGGTTGCTCTAGAGCAGTGTTTCCCAAACTTGGGACGCCGCTTGTGTAGGGAAAGCCCCCTGGGGGCAGGCCAGTTTGTTTACCTGCCATGTCTGCAGATCTGGCTGATCTTGGCTCCCACTGGCCACGGTTCGCTGCTCCAGGCCAATGGGAGCTGCTGGGAGCGACGTGGGCTGAGGGACATACTGGCTGCTGCTTCCAGCAGCTCCCATTGGCCTGGAGCAGTGAACTGCGGCCAGTGGGAGCCGCGATCGGCTGGACCTGTGGTAAACAAACCAGCCCGGCCCGCCAGGGACTTTCCCTACACAAGCAGCATCCCAAGTTTGGGAAACACTGCGCTAGAGGATTGTCGTTGTCTGTGGGGTTTGCCTATAGAACTGGGCCATTGGTTGTTGCAATGGAGTTTAATTCCGTGCTTTTCTACATGGCTACCAAGAGGTTGCCCATTTGAGAGTCCAGATGTGGGACTGCATTTTGGGACACAGCTGTGCTTCCATCACTGGAGAATGGTGCAGATGAGGAAAGAGTAGAGAAGGCATTTCTGGAAGCATGCCTTTGTGGTTAAAGCACAGGGCTGGGACTCAGAGGTGGTAGAGGAGAATTTAATTATCCCTCAGTTATGTGCATAGGGGAAACAGAACCACAGGGAAGGCAAGTGACATGCCTAAGGCCACATAATGACTCAGTGTCAGAGCCAGGATTAGAACTCTGACTTCCAAGCTTGTGCTCATTCCCTCAGGCCATGCTGACTTGCTTAATAGTGCATATGTGTTCTTTAGCTGCAGTACAGTCAAAGCTGGTTGTAGGGTTTCTTTACTGTGGAATCGAATGGTAGCTGCCAGCTGCATTTATAGCCAAAATCCCTTACATTAATAGAGAGTCAAGGGAATTAGGTCTGTCCCTATTTTTTGTTCCCCCTTGCACATATGTACACACACATGTGCTCATGCACACACAAAGCTGCTGATTTTTGCAGTGTTGAGAACTGAAGTGCTTCCCCATCCAGAGGTCTTAGAAATCCACATCTAAAAAAAAATGCTAGTGAAGTCCTTTGTGCGCACTCTCCCTTGCTCTCTCTTTGGTGTGCCGAAATAGGGCCCTACTCAAATTGTGTAATTGGACAAGATGACCTTAATAAAAGACAGAAGAGAGTCCTGTTCTTCTTACTCCTAAATTGCCTCAGGAAATGACAGCCATGGAGCCTGTGACGTACTTGGAACCCCTTCCTGCAAGGTGACTGGAGCAGCCGTGAAAAACTGAGTGCCCTCCACTCCCGTAGACATCCCTGGAGCGTTCTCCTAGGGTACAGACACATCCTAGTGGAGAAGAGAGGTCATGATACCAGAGCCTTCAATAAGGAGGGTGAATCTTAACCCTTCTTGTCTTTCCTGCCTTGTTGTCCCAGCCAGTGCTTGCAAATTGTACGAACTACAAAAATGGACCAAGCCCTTTTTTAGATAAATCTACTAGAGGGTTTTCAAAGTAGTCAGGAGTTGTAAGGGTTGTTGCTAGTAGTTTTAAGCCCAGGGCTGGTGCAACCATTTAGGGTGCTGGCATTTGAGGGCGCCATTTTCTTCAGCAGCGACCGCAGCGGCTGGATCTTCAGCCGCCCTAGTCACTGCCGGCATTTAGGCGGAGGGAGCTGGGGCAGGGGAGCACGGGGAGAGCTGCCTGCAGCAATAAAGGGGGGGGGCAGCCACGCAGGGGAACTCCCCGCCCCAGCTCACTCCGCCGACCACTCCTTGGCTGCTTCATACTTCCCGCCTCCCAGGCTTGCGGCACCAATCAGCTTAGCGTGCGCAAGCCTGGGAGCGGTGAGAAGTGAAGCGCACACAGCGTGCTGGGGGTACTCGATGCACGAGAGGAGGGTGAGCTGGGGCAGGGGAGGTGGTGCCTCAGGCAGGTTGGGGACGCTACCGCAAGGGGGAGCCTCAGGGTGGAGGGGGGGAGCTGCGCGTGGGGGGAGGTGCCTCGGGTGGAATGGTGTGGGGAGGAGGAAGCGCAAGGTGGAAGTTTGCCTAAGGCATAAAACTCCTTGCCACCGGGGGAACCCTGTTTAAGCCCCAGTTTGCTAATGTTTTAAGTTACCTGAGATCCTTCCGGATGGAGCTAGTTTAAAAAAAAAAAAAATGCACGTTGACTTCCCAGCTCACACTGAGTAAAATGCAAACTGTGAATAAGTGCACACATGGTGAAATGTGAGTTGGACCTGGAACATAAAGGAAAACTAGAAAATTGTGAGAGGGTCCATCTGAGCCCTGCCGTTCCTGGAGCCACTTGGAATGTACAACCACTTTTCCCTCATTGCTGCGGAGACATGGTGCCAGCCTTACCCTCAGAACTTAATTCGATTTAATGCGGTTATGCGCAGACAGCCAAGACTCACCTGTGTTGACTTGGAGAATTGGCTTCATTTCAGTCTCTCCTCCCGCTAAGTAGCTGTTTCGTTACTTTAACGTTTTGTTTTTAAATCCTATCTTGTGTCCTCCTCACCCCCCCCTTTTTTTTCTTTTTTCAGATGCAGATGTTGGACAAGTTCCCAATGGAAGGAGGGCAGAAGGACCCCAAACAAAGGATCATCCCCTTTCTGCCGGGTGAGTAGGATGGATTGTATTGAAGGCAAACTCTGGTTTTGACATAATACATTGAAGCGGGGTCAGACAAAGAATAAGTCTTGTTACCAGCTCCCAATGCGCACATAGGTATGAGTTAAAGGTTGGAGTCTTGAACAACATGTGAATTTGAAACTTCAGATGCCTGCATCCTCTCCATTAAAATGAACATGGGACTATTTTTAGTAATATGCAAAGTAAGTATTAAACTCCTCAGTTCCCAGGGCTGCAGCCCACAATCAGCTTCAGACTCGGAGACTCTGCAATGTTTAGGCATTGGCTTCTGCCCATCCTGAATGGCAAATACATAGCCACTGCCCCCAGAAGACACCCATGTTTTAAGTAAGCAATCCTACCTTCACAAGTTCTGTAGGTAGCTCCTAGGATAGACCAGTGGGTTTCAGTATCGACACCCTCAACAGTTTGCAATTGAGTGTAACTCCAGTTAAAGTGCAGAGAGACCTTAAAAGCAATCCCACAGAAATGTAATAGGAAACAGGGTGACAGCTGTAACTTTCTTCTGCAATTTTAAGGAGCAGTTTTCCAAATTGAGTGTATATGGTGCAGCAAATGTCCTGCAAATCCAACATGCAACTATGCAAATGGGCGTTCGTGTCGAAACTAACCTGTATAATTACTCATTTTGGACCTAATGCAGGGGTGGGCAAACTTTTTGGCCTGAGGGCCACATCTGGGTGGGGAAATTGCATGCAAGGCCATGAATGTAGGGCTGGGGCAGGGGGTTGGGGTGCAGGAGGGAGCTCAGGGCAGGGGGTTGGGGCACAGGAGGGATGTGGGGTGCAGGAGGGGGCTCAGGGCAGGGGTTGGGGTGCAGGTGGTGTGGCAGAGGGCTCAAGGCAGGGGGTTGGGGTGCAGGAGGGGGTGCAGCAAGGGGTTCAGGGTAGGGGGTTGGAATGCAGGGGGGTGAGGTGCAGAAGGGGTGCAGCAAGGGGTTCAGGGTAGGGGGCTGGGGTGCAGGAGGGGTGCGACAGGGGGTTGGGGTGCGGGATGCAGGAGGGGTTTGGGGTATGGGCTCTGGCCCGATGCCGCTTACCTGGAGGTTCCAGGCTGGCAGTGGCATGCAGTGGGGCTAAGACAGGCTCCCTGCCTGCCCTGGCCCCACACCGCACTGCTCCCGGAAGAGGCTGGCACCATGCCCCTGTGGCCTCTGGGGGAGGGGGAGGCAGAGGGATCTATGCGCTGCCCTTGCCTGTGGGTACCTCTCCTGAAGCTCCCATTGGCTGCGCTTCCCTGTTCCCAGCCAATGGGAGCTGTGGGGGGCATTGCCTGCAGGCGATGGCAGTGCACGAAGTCCTCTGCTCCCCCCACCCTACCCCAGGGGCAGCAGGGACGTGGTGCTAGCTGCTTCCCAGAGCGGCATGGGCCCGCAGCACCACAGGGGTAACAATCCCGTGGGCCGGATCCAAAGCCCTGAGAGGCCAGATCCGGCCCGTGGGCCATAGTTTGCCCACACCTGATCTAATGGGTGCATGTGGTCGTTTTGTGACACATTGCTGCTGCTTTTGAAAATGTAGCCCTAAAATTGCCAGGGAGTGGGGCCCCCGAAAGTCTTTCATACACTCACAGCCAATAGATTTGACCACATAAACTTTTTTCCAAGGAGCTAATGAAAATGGATGATATTTTAAACACTTCCAGAGAATGCAACAAGTATATTTGGTGCAAGCCATTATGATGTCTTAAGGAAATGCAGACGTTTAAGGTATGTCTACACTGCCGCATGGTTTGATGTTCCTGTGCTAGCTTTAATCTAGAGAGCATGGCTAAAAATACCAGGGAAAATGCAGTGGCACAGGCTTCAGTGTGGGCTGTTCCAGCCAACTGGGAGACCCTGGGTATGTATAACCCTTTCCGTGGTCCATGCTGCTGTGTCTTCACTGCTATTTTTAGCCCTGCTAGCTAGATTTAAAGCTAGCATAGGCATGCCAGCAATCACACCTCCTATTGCAGTGTAGACATGGGGTTCCTTTCCTCCAAGCAGCGTGAAGACTCTGTTTTATTCTTCTTCGTGAGCCAGGGCATATTTGTAGGTAAGAAACTGTGTCTGGGTTGCCCGGGGAGGCATTTCTGGTTCTGGCTTCTTCCCTGATTGTAGCATCAGCAAAACCAGAGCACGTCTGACATTAATATAGAGGAAAAGGCACTGCTGTGCAACTTTTTCCTGCCAGTGGGGGAAGCCAAATTGGCAGAGAGCATGACTTGGAAAAATAGAGAATACAGTTTGGCTGCTTTCAGTTTGTGAAGAATCCCTACTCGTTCCCATCAAAACACTGCTATTTTTGGAAGACGGGGATTGGGGTCCAGCGTAGCTGCCCCGAGCAGGGCCGGTGCAAGAATGTTTCGCGCCCTAGGCGAAACTTCCACCTTGTGCCCCCCTCCTGTGCCCCCCCGAACCCCCCCCACCGGCG